>NW_013668477.1:84737-86905 GCF_000517525.1 Limulus polyphemus | reverse complement strand
CCAAAATTGAGTTGGACTATCGGCCCACCGGGACAAGTCCCGGTATCCCGATAGGCCAATCCGCCCCTGTCAAAGTGGCCCTTTTTATGTAGTTTAGGAGAACAGGGTGGAGAACCCTTTGGTTTACGACCATGCCATTTTTCTTTACTAGATAGAGGTTGATCGACCTCCATGGATCCTACCCTTGATCGAGCGGGCAGATTTCTGTCATCAGAGTGAGAATCCAATGACTGAGGACGTGATCGAATGATCGTCCTGCATTTAGGGGCCAAAGAAGGACCCGCACGGACACCAAAAGCTGGTGGCCTAGGAGGTTGACCCAGGCAATCACTGGAAGGAATACTGGGGGCAGAGATTGGAGTAGACATAGACCTATCAACTCTATTATCGATGGAGGGCAGAAGACCTCCCACATGGCGTGTAGCAGTGGAGCGTAGTGCAGTGGCATATGTCCAAGATGTAGTAGGGAACAATAGCTTCCAATCCTCAGGATAAGAGATGTTATTAATAGTCTTCAAACAATGTACCTCTTTCTCCTCCACCCACATAGGGCAAGACCTAATGTAAGAAGGGGAGGGAACCACTACAATTAACACAGTGAGGGTCCAGTTTGCACTCATTGGCATCGTGGTTCTCGCCACCAAAAGAGCACATGTTACAGAACCATGACAACATGTCTTTGAGTGACCGAACTGCTGTCACTGAAAACATCGGAGAAGGTTGGGAATATAGAACCGTACCTTACAGTTCAAATAACCTGCCTTAACAGCAACAGGTGGACATGGTGATAAGAATATCAAAATCAGAACTGAGGTCGGCACCATAATTCCATCTTGGGGATCCTTCGTACTGCTGAAACTCCTTGGCTGTAGAAACCAGCAAGGATCTCTGACTCGGGGATAGACTTCAAGTCCCTCTCAACAATAACCCCTCATGACGAATTCAAGGAAGCATGGGGAGTAACCTCAATGGGTATATCCCCAATGGCTTTTGAATTCAAGAGGAGTTCACTGTGCTTAGCTGTGGATGTTTCAACCAAAATGTCTCCAGACCGGAGCTTCTAAATTGACTTTGGAGAGCCAGTAAGCCCCTCTAAACCCTTCTGAATATAAAAGGGAAACATTTGCCCTAAAGATTTCTCGGACAGTGAATGCAGGATCAGGAAGCGAGGTACAGGTGTACTTTGTGATGGAGACTGCTATTCAGTCTTCTAGGCATGGTCGTTTACCGATTAGCAGAGTTTAACATTTTTTTTATTTGGATTGGAGGATCCATAATAAAGGAGAAAGATTCAGTGCCCACTGACCCCACCCGTCCAAATAATAATAAATTTCAACAAGAATTACATCAAACTGGTATTGCAGCTACCATGCTGCTTTTTCTGCTACCAAATGAAAGAGGTAACATGAGCATTCCCTAATCACCATTTCTGCAACCCCTTTTTTTTCTCCCGATCATCACATATGTGTTGTCAAAAGCTAATGATACACAAGTTACACACCTTCAAGACTTTGTGGCTAGTTCTTCTTGAAAGAATCCTGAAATATTCTTACCAGTTGATTTTGCAATTACACAGGGATTAGAAAGTAATGCATTTATTATTTTTTTCCTTGGTGTCATTAAAGTATGTCACTACAACAGGGTACAGTTTACTGTCAACATCATTAACCCTTCTGTGACAGCTCGGTATAAAATACACGTGTTCATATACACATTTGCACACATTAAGAATTTACACTATAACTTTTAATGCTGTATGTGTATCTTCACAAAATTTGGTAGACTTTTAGTAATAATTCCAAGTCTTTTGTATACAAAAAATCAGATTTTTTTTAATGAAGTAATTTTACTAAAGATTTATTTGTAAAAATATGAAGTCTGTTTTGTTACTAGTCCAAGTGCAAAATGATTTTCATGTCACAAAAAATTCAAATATTATTTGTGTAATCTCTAAGGCCGAAAGTGATGCTTTGGTGGGACATCAAAGGAATAATTCATTTCGAACTCCCCAATCCACAGTGAACTGTCAATGCATATATCTATAGTCAGTAACTGGAACGTTTAAATCAAGCCCTTCATCAGAAACGCCCTTCACTCATCAATCGGAAAGGTGTTCTTCTTCTGCATGACAATGCACGTCCACATATGGCACGTTTGACGCAACACAA
>NW_013668477.1:70993-84430 GCF_000517525.1 Limulus polyphemus | reverse complement strand
GGAAGTTCTCCACCACCCACCATATTTTCCAGATATGGCACCATCAGATTATCATCTTTGTCATTCACTGCAACACCATCTTAATGGGAAAAAATATGCAAATGTGGAAGGTGTTAAAGAGGATATTGACATGTTTTTTGCTTCAAAGCCAAGTGATTTCTTTAATAAGGGCTTCAATGAGAAATACAGTTGTTGCAAGTGGAGTACACAAGCCACTAACTCCAGGAAGTTCACAATTAGAATAAAGAACTGATTGAGGCTGAGGTTTCAAAATCATCCCAAGATTTAATATATCATAGATATTTCAACTTACAACTTTCACATTTAATATTCTGATATCACTTTAATCAGTTCTATTACAATTCTCATCAAATCATCTATGATTCTCAAAATTTTATTGACTAAACCATTAGTAGTCAAATACCCTAACATACTTCCATCTATGAGTTCATTTCCAGCATTTCACACAAGTCTCTTAACTTAATAGCAATAGTAACTTACATCAAGGTTGAGATAGTGTTTTGGCTCTTTTATAGACTTGAAAGCATCAACATCTTCAATAACTCAGATACTCAACTCTCTTTGTTGGGGATACTTCTTCAGTAAGAATTCTGGGGATAACTCAGCACTACAGATACTCAGAAACTGGATATCTTTCTATGCTGGGTGAACACTGACTTTCTACTTTCTAGATCCAGGGAGAACTCTCTCTCTTCCACTTAAAACATGAATTTTTATATTAATTTTCCTTAGTATTTTTACGAGTCTCCAAATAGTACACACATCTACCTGCAAGTAGGTCTGACACTTCACTGAACAATTTCTGCAAACTCATCAGACTTCCCAAAACCAAAACTCTTCTTCTTATAGCAGATATGCATGTCTTGCCTACAAATTTTATAATATATATATATTTTACTTAATTCCTGAAGCATCTGAAATATTGTAAAATGCTTAAATATTCACAAATGCTTCAGAGTGGTGAATTATTTCTGAAAAATTAGTAGTAGAAAAAAAGGTTGAGGAAAAAATTTCAAGTTCGTACAGGCGTAAAATCAAAAAACAAAAAAAGGAACAATTATGCCTAAATGATAAGATTTGGTAGGTTTGATTTCAATATTATTATTACCTCCAATGAGAAATCACTTGAGTATAGTATTTGTAGCCACACTGCTGACAAAACTGTACTGCAGAGGCCAGATTATGTGAATGTAGCAGGCTGGCCCACATGCTAATTGCCTTGGCAACCAATTATAAAGGTTCAGGTTGCAAGTCTCACTATCTCCATTTCCTGATAATTTGCCTAGGTATGCTATGCAGCTCAAATGTGGATCATAAAACTGTTATGGTACGGCAATCGAAACAATCTTGTTATTCAGAATTATAGCAACCTACTGTACTCTGAATCTTGCAATATAAATGACTAAAATGCATGTATCACAAGTGTATTGATGTTGAACAATAAAAATCAGTGAATCTTTCTTCTAAAGTGCACATTAGCAATCCCAAGTTTTACAAGCAAAACTACAACACAACCAGTAATTTGATTGCTTAATTTTGTATTTGCTTATTTTCATCCATTTCAGTGCACCCATGAACTTCATAAATGGCACATCTTCTACAATGTCATTTTCAAAGTTTATTTAAAATAATTTTGCCTAAAAGAATTTTAATATTTGTTTTACTATCATCAACAGTTTTCCCAATGGGGTAGGTTTAGAGCTATTGTGTAAGTTGGCTTAAACACTGAAATGTTCTATATTTTGCTACAGTGGTATTATGAACATCATCTTCATTGAGTTTTATAACAAGAAAATGGTCAAATATGAGAAATACTGAGAGAAGAACTAAAGAATCACAGAGCAAAATTATGTGGGTGAAAAAAAGGAACTAGTAAATCAATAGAATTTTTTTGTTTTTCTACAAAGCAAGAAAGATTGTAAAAAGTCATAAAGTTTTCATACTGTGAACTGTATATAACAATGCTGTTTGAAAAAAAAACTAATTATATACTATAGGCAAGCAACTTCTCAACTTTTGCTAGAGATCAGACCTACAGACTGACTTCTAATAACTGTGGTGAAATAGTGAAGTCAACCGATGTGTTAAGATATCCAACTTTGCAGTATGGTTGAATGTATGAAAGTGAGACAAAAGAAAAAAAAAAGACTGGAGTAAAAACCAAAGGAATATAGAATTTTTGTTTGCACAATGGATCCTGTTTTTAGTTGCCAGATCTGACCAATGTTGCAGCTAAATCAGAACCATCACTACTACTTCTATGTTTAAGGCCATTTTGCATGTTCCTAAAGAATGTGCAGTTTTTGTTGTGTATACCAGACAAGATGTAAAAATTATATCTATTGAAGAAATAAAAGTATTGACACTTTCAACCCGGGCTCGGTCCCTTGGACCTACCTCATAACCATCTTGTGCTTGTTATAGTTTTCATGCTATACCTTTTAAATTAGTAAGCAAATGTTAACGAAATTTGGTGGTTTATCAGTAAACATTACATTGCTTTCATATGCAAAATATCTAATTTTTTTTGTTAAGTCTTAAGGTTCGTGATGCAATATTTCTCTCATGCCTTTTTTTCTTTGCACATCTTACCTATCTATCATGCAAAATAATTTTCATTTTAAAATTAAAAATACTTTTATGCATCAGAAAATTTTGAAATTTCACATGTGAAATTTTTATAATGTCTGGATCGTTATCAAACATTTCTTAAGAAAAATCTTTATATTTTATATGTTATTTTCAGTAATTAATCTCTGTATGGGTTCGGTAAATTTGACCGATCTTGCAACCACCGAAAAAATTAGGAAATAAACATAAATCATGCCTCTTTCATTCTAGAATGAACACAAATTATAACACAAAAACATAAATGTTTAGATAAAATACCTTAAATCTCATAACATTATACATTTATATATATTTATTATTTTTATTATATTGACCTTTCACCTGTGTCTGGCTAACAATACAGAAGCTGCAACGAAGCAGTTCACATGTACTCAACATATCTAATAACATAAAGGTGACCTTTTGTCTGTACAAACTAACTTGTCTTGACTGTGTTTTAGTTGCCTAGTATTTTGTAAAATACAGTCACATTTCAATTATTATACATTATAAATGTATAGAGATTATTGCTATTTTGAAATAAGTTCAAGTTATTTTTCCTAAAACATAGAACAGTAAATAAAAAAGTAAAGCAAACAATTATCTCTTCTAGTTACGATCCTTGTACTCAGTTGCTAAGCCTTTAAAAATTGTGCACATGGAGGATATGAGACAAAATATTTTTTTTAGGTTTTATATATATACTTTTGAAAAACTAAAAAAATCATTAATTACTACATCAATACCATATAATTCTACTATAATTTATCAAACTTTGTAACTAAGCTGTATTTGGGTTTTAAAAACATATGAAATTTTGAAAAGACTATAGACACAACCTACCTCATTGAAATCTTTGTTTAAATAAAATGGCGCAAGGAATGTTAGAAAGACTAAGAAAACCACTATGGGGACATTCTGAGCTTCCAATTGGTTATTCATGTCATATATAGAAGTAAACATATAAAAGGGAGCATTTCCAAAAATGGAAAGAGGTGGGCAGGGTGCCACTGTATTTAATTTATTATGTCAGCAATATCTTAGCAAATAGATGAGATAAGACCTTTTTATTTTATATTCTAGCTTGTAATTTAAGTTTCTAATTCATATGAAACTATAGACTATTTTGACATCACAAATATCTAATTTGAACCAGTGCTGCATTCAACATACCAAGTGACACACAAAAATCAATGAGTATCTGTGTTTTTCATATATTTACTTTTAAATTAACAAATTGAGTAATGTAGTTCTAAGATTTGGATTATAATCTACAGTTTGATACTACAGTTATTGACATAAATTCATGAAATAGTAGTTCAATAAAATTTTGAATGTGAATCAACAAACGAGATGACATGGCTTTTCACCTGTGACCCGTATTGAAAGGGTTAATGCAATGCGAAAAACAAATAGACTCACTTTTATTATTAAAAAAACAATTCTAGATCTGCTGTTCTAAATGAGCACTTTTACAAAAGATATTAAGAGTACAATTTTGTGTTCTATTAAAGAAGCATGGCTCAGTGCTTTAGACTCATAGTTAGGTGATTTCTTTCAAAGCTGGTGCACATCATCCTGTTGTGTTTTTTATCCCACTTGTTCCAGTCTATTCAGCTGTATGATCGGAGTTAAACTGCAATGAACTGACATTCCGTTCAGGTGGAATGTCTACCATTTTCATCTGATGGTGCTATATGAAACCAGAGTCCAAAAGAACCAGCCTCAAATGTCTTGCAATGGCAAAGAAGGGATTTAACTTGTTAAAGAAAGACAAGTTGTTTATAACATTGTGATATGCAAGCATATAATGTGTGTTCCACTTACAAAAGTAATAAAGAAATTTTTTAAAGATTATTATTTAGTTTCCTTACTGTCACGACAGATACATCTGTTCCATAAAGTTGTTACCTTGACTTTGTTTTCTAGTAGGTGACATCTTCTCTAACTGCAGGAATGTTTCTGTGTTATATTTAGAATCTAGGTTAAGCAGGTTAGCACTGAAATATTTTTGGCTGGGTAATTATGATATTAAGTGAAAGTGACAGTTGACTGATGCTGTCAGAACAGAGGTCACAACATGACACTATCCACTGGACAAAGAAAGTAAGTATACATTCTAGAGTCAAGCACACTTTTATATTTTGGATCTACTTGGTTTTCATCATGATTATTTCGGCAGAGATTCATTTTGAGGGGCGGAAAACTTATGAACTATTTCACTGATAGAGCAGAGGTGATTAACCAGCCTGTTTTTTTAATGTCCCAATCCAAGTTGTTTTCACTTTCCTTTAAATGTATCCAACCCACTTAACTTAAATTTCAGTCAAGTTATCAACTACAGAATACTACCCGTATTTCTTATTCAAATCTGCTGTTACTGTGGGTTTACCCGATACCTTTCAAGAAATTGGTTTTGTCTGAAAATACCACATTATCATTATCAAGTATCATAGTTCAGAAAAACACATGAACATTACATCCAGTACTTCAATTTTACAAAGTTGTTTATTTATCATGATTTTATGTACTTTTTGGTAAAACATATGGTTTGAAATTACATAATACGTAGCATACTGTTAATATTTCAGTGGCTAGTTCAAATTTGCAATTATTCATTAGTACAGTTCTCTACCTCTTATTAGACTGCTTGAATCCAAAATTTCAGTTATTTTATGTTTGATTTAAAAACCAATAAACATGTCAACCAACATTAATAAAGTCTGGTACATAACACTTGGTAAACAGCAATTAGAAATGAAAACTAATATAATGCTTAGACTTCTTTGCATTTTAAAATTTTATTGTATACTAAAACTACTATTACTACTACAGCAAGCATGTTCAAATAAATAACCCAGCTGATTACAATTGCCAGTGCCCTCAGATGAATAAATGTATGATGATCAACCCATGATCATTATCCAAAATAATTTTGTCATCTAAAAAAAAAGACTCTTATTTATAATGAAAAAAATATCCATAATAGTACATGCACGTTGTGTTGATGTGCAGTTAAAAATACAAATAAGTTAACAAGAACAAGTTAAAAAGAACTGCAAAAAATATATAATTCAGATGGCAGAACTAATATATGACCAATACAGATGCAACTGAAATTACATTTCTGGTGTCAGTGTCAGTATCAAGGGTCTGTCATTTTAATAAGTTCTAAAAATATATTAAAATGTGTAATCATACAGAATTCTTCTTAAGTAGGAAGCATTATACTTAAGCAGTCTACACAGAATCTCAAGTGAGTTAGTAGATGGGAAGACATTTTGAGGGAAGAATACCTGAAGATTGATTCCCAAATCCATTAGAAAACAATCATCTAGTGTCCAGAAAGCTAGTATGCTCAGTCTGTTTATTTCTTAGTTTGAACTCAGATTTACTTCATAATTTATCCTGCAAATCCTTCGTTACAGAATCTATACAAAAATGTTATTGCCACCACAAAGGTAAATATTTGTTATTCCTCATTTTGTAAACATAAACCCTTTTGCACTGAAAAACTAAAAGTGAATGGCAGAGATACTTGCCTCTACATTAAACATGCAAATTTGAAATATCTGGTTGAAGTTGCATCAGAAAAAAAGTGCAACTGAATTAGCCATACTTCTATGCTGTAATGCTATTATTAAGGTGTGTAGGTACAGTGGATGTGTTAGATGCAAAGAAAAGAGGATTGCACATTTTATTACTCAAGAACAAAATAGTGAACCAACATTTTACTATCAAGGTTCAATGGATGAACAAAACTGAACATTGTCTTTACAAAAAAGAAATACCTCAGGAATGGTAAAGTTAAGGTAAAAGAGAAAATCAGATGCTACCTGTAGTAAGTAATTTCTCAGACAGAGAAAAAATTTCCTAGGTGTAAAATCAACAGTGTGATGTATATCAGCTACTCAAAGAAAACATCAAAGAGGGAGGACAAACTGGATAGGAAAACCAAGGAAGCAATATGCCTGGAAAGACCCATCTTTCCATTTAAGGTTAAGATAAAAGCCACGCATGAAGATGGAATGGATGGATGTTGCATCCTGGAGTGTGACTGATAAAGGAGACAAGGGGGAGGCGACACCAAAAACCATTACAGAAATAGAAACCATGTAAGAGTCGGCCAAAACATTGTCACTAGCCAAACTCAACATGGAGAGATCAGAACTATTGAGAGGACCTGAGGAAGATGATGAATAGTTGAACATGTATAGGGGGAATGACTTATTCAATCATGACAGAGCATCCATTGCACCTGCCAAGAAATGAGAAACGGGAGACCAAAAAGGTTAAAGTATGTATCGCGATGAGATGCAAAAACATTCAAGTTGGGGACACTCCAAAGTGCACACGATACCCAAAAACTACCTTATCAGGAGAATTCTGGTGAGATGAGATAACTGATCCACAACAAGATTCATAGCCTCCTGATGACAACAAGCCCACCAATCGAAAAAATGATAGTAGGCCCAAAATACAGGAGATCCAAAGTTTGAAAACAAAGGACACTCGGACAGATACCTCCATGCATGGTGATGGAGAACCCTACCATAGAATTGTTGGAATGAAACATCACCACCTTGTTCCAAAGAGCCAGTAGGAAGGAAAGTACTGGCCGACGAACATCAAGAAGTGTTAAAAGAGTGATATAAAAAGAGGAGTCGAAAAAAGTTACCTGCCCCAAATCTCCAAAATGTCGAGAGACATTCCCTAAATGGAAAAAGTAACAATCTGGATGAGGAGAAGGAAGAAAAAACCCAGCAGCAATAAAGGTCCTATCCAACCAACAATCAATACAGACTCCTAGTGAGGGAAAAGGGTAAGAGGAGCATCCAGTGGATCCCAAACAAGACTGCATATGGTGTTCCAAACACCCACAAAGGATGGCGCATGTTGGCATGACCAAAAGAAACAAGGGCTGCAAGAGAAGAGAACTACACATGCAATAAGGAAAGGGAGAAGATGAGAAGCTGTCTAAAGTATGTACCAGAACTCTAAAATGAAGGGGAGAAGGTTGGTTCCAACCAAGAATTGAGATAAAGAATACACCAAGAAAACTAGAAAATTGATCAGGTGTGATGAATGATATCACCATTGTGATGAGTCAACCCATACAGGCATCATCCCAAAGAAGAAACTGAGTGTGGAGATTAGATATGGCCAGGGAGGAAGCTACAAGTATCCATCCATCCCTGGAAAGTGTACACTAAGCTCAGAAAAGGAAGCAGACAAGCAAAGATCTAGTCCACTCAGCTGAACACAGAGGGAGCCGAGGCAAGGCCGAACAAAAATACCGTAAACTGAAAACACACACACACCAATGAAAAAAAATGTCTGGATGCTAGGGAAACAGGAATATGAGACATGTCTCCGACACACATACCTACATCCTCCACAAAACAGGAGTGAAAACTCATAACGAAAATTATCTCCTCACAGAAGGGACAATGGAGAAGTAAGACCTGAGTCATCTCTGACTGAAGGTGGGAAGAAACTGGATGGTGATATAACAGGGGGGTAACAAGTGAAAATGGAGTTATGAAGACTTACTGAAACAACCCCTATCACCTCGTGATAGAAAAAAAAGGTGCCATGTGCAATGCATGTAATGAAGTGGTGGGTAAAAGAACCCTAAAGAAAACAGAATCCCCAACCTAGAAGAACCTAACTTCATAGCGGGCAAAGTCAGTAAAGCAATGCTTAAGAGGCAATGCATGCCATTGTAGCAAAAAGGAGATGACTAAGACTAACAGAAAAACAATATAATGAAACCACAGAACCACCCCAGTCAAAAGTCTAAGGAAGGATAAAGCACAGACAATAATGGATAATGGAATAAATGAACGGGAAAGTTCCAATACAGGGAAATGCAACCAAAGCATAAGGGTCCAAAACTCACAATGGAAGAAAAAAAAATGTGAGATGAATTATAGGTAGGTGAAACAATAAAAGCAAAAACATGATAGGCCAACATACATGGGGGACAAAGCATAATGATCCCCCTGAATGCAAGTATACCTCAAAACAACAAACATTAACCCCATTACCTTGGTAAGAAGGAAAACCAAAAATTAATCCTCAAAGAGGGCATGGATAAAATTCAAGGAAACAGGAGACAGACAAAAATTAACATATCTGAGGAAACAATGGCTATACAGGACAAAGGAGGCCTAGGTAAGACCACCCAAAACAACACGTGATTGAAAAGCATATTTGGAAGGGGAAAAAGAAACTGTCCTAAGTCACATCTTCCTGTTCAAACATACCCAGGCACTGGTATGACAGGATACTCCACAGAATGTTGCCAAAAATTTTAATTGCAACATGAATGGGAAACCCACAGCAGCAGCAACATCAGTGGTAATTGTAACCACCCGAAACTGTGAGTGAATAACTCACAAAGTTGAAAAATTAGAAAAGAGAACAGATAATGAAAGTTAACTCTCAACTCTCCACTACAAAAGGGAAAAACAACAGTGACTATATTAGAAAACACTCAAAAGTAAAAAACTCGTGCACATAATAACTAAATCATGAGTAAAAACTAACACATCTGTTCAGTAACATTGCCAATCGACAAGTAATTAAAAGGTACATTATTAGTGAGGACACTAATTAAGACAGAGGTAGTGTCACTCTGCTATTGGTGGAGGGTTGGTGCATGATTATTTGCACATAAATATGCAAAAGGATGTGGGGGGTACAAGGCTAGTGGTAAGCAAAACATTTGTGCAAATAGAGGGCAGTACTAATCAAGAAAGCTTTTTGTGAGAGTAGGTAAGATATTGTATCAGAACAATACATTATAAAGCAGTCTACTCTGGCTGTTGTGTGTGTATGTGGTCTGGGATCTGTTTGAGGTCTTCCCTATTAATAGACATGACCCTAGCATGTGATGGAGTTGATTGTATACACATACAGTGAACTTAGGTGAAGTTGTAAGGCATGGATTCAGTAAATATCTCCTTAATGTAAGTCCAGCATTCTGGGGTACTTGTACCGTTCTGTACGAATCATTCTAGCTTCATTGGCCTCCAGTGTAATCCAAAATTAGAGAAACTAACAAAACTGATATGATATTAACAAAATATATTATCATTGAATTATAAACATAAAATAAGTGTTTACTTATCAACCTACTTCAATGAAATTGTTTAAAGAGGAGAAACAAGTAATAAAATGAAATTTTGCAATAATTAAGTATGATATAGGGATGGCAATGTCAAAAAGTATAGAAACAAGGTGAGAATGAATATACAAAATTATACAAAAATCCCTAAATAAGTAGCCAGTAAGTAATGAGTCAATCTTACAAGCTTGTGATTATTAGACACTGTAAGTTTGTACAGCACTATCCAGTTTAAATGCTTTTATTCACACCTGACAGGAATTCAGCATTTAGTTCTAGATAAAAGTTATTCTTGCAAAGATTTGGCTACTTATGTAATGATTTCATCCCAACCATGTTTCTGTACTTTCTGGCATTGCCATCCCTATATCATACTTAATTTTTTCATATTTTGTTCTTACTTGTTATATAACTTGCTCTGTCAGTTATATCCTTCACCCCTTCTCACAGACAACATAATCTAACTCTTTCCTTTCTATTTACCCAACAGACTACTTTATCTATGTGCCTTACTAAAGAATCTCTTAGAACAATAACCTCCTTACAATCTTCATTATCATCCCTACCTTTCCCTTTCATTATCCTTCCCTCCTCAAGTTCATCATTTTCACAAGCTAAAGGCTGAAGTCTCTTCATTATTAGTCTGCTCTTCATAATTAAATCTACTACAACTAGCTCTATTATTACTGTTTCTTATTTTCTAAAATCATCCTTAGCCTCTCTATCCATTGCATACAAAAGCTTAATTTCTTCTTTAAATCCTGCTGCCATTTCCCACAGTTTATTCTTATCGTTATCCATATTCTCTATCCTATTTAGAACAGTCTCCAATTTCTTCTCAAACTTATAAGCTCTACATACAGGTTGTACAATTTTACTGTTAGCTTCCTTAAATTTGCGTATCGGCCAAAATTAAAAATAAACAACAAAAAAAAAGACACTCCTTGCATCTATCACAACTAACGAGATGCGAGTTCTCAACACTCTTGACCATTGTTGCCTGGGAATATATATAATCAACATTAAATACAAGTAGCCTCTTGAAAACACTGTTAAGCTAATGGGTAGAGTTAAATACCTTATCTTCTCACTAAAGTAATTAAGTTTATCTTTAAAATGAGATGTGACAAATATCTATTGCTTAGACTATTTTTGTAATGATCAGCTACTTAGTCTGTTTTATAACTTAAGAATAATTGAATAAGCTTAAAGTTTAGCTAAAGTTGTGTTACACTCACCGAGAAAAACTCTGGATTAAATAGTATTAAACTGCAGATAAATGTAACACCAAATTCTCTATTAACCAATACTTGCACCTTTAAGTTAATTAACCATCATCAGTACCACAGCTATGATACATAGTACATTTCTAGTTACATGCACTAAATGCTAATTTAAATAATATGCAAATGAACTAAATTCTCAGAAATCATCAAATAGTACAAGAAACAAAATCTTTTAAGTTAAACAAATTCTCCTTTTTGCTGAGCTAACATGAGCAGTAGTAGTTATGTAAAACCAAAAGGAAAGAAAAATGCCTAATGGTGTTAGATATACATGACTCTTCATTTTAAGTTTAAAAAGAAAGTATCATTTAGTTTATATAGTGTGAGTAATAAAGTAAGTTATTCTTAGAAGCGATACTTATGGCAAGTTTGCTTATGTAACTGTTTACAAATCATTTGTTGTGTAGTTCAATTGTTGTGAACTGACGTCATGTTACTTGCACTTTCTGAATTTTTCTTGTTTCTTTAAGTGAGTATTGTTATATCATAATGTCTTGCAGTTTGTAGAAAGTTCTAGACCCCAATCGGGCTATATATATGAAGCCAAAATTAGTGAGATATATAATCAAATAGATCTGGACTGTGGTTGTAAGTTTAGTGGTAACTTTTAAAAATGTAATAATCGCAGATTATATTGTAATAACAGAGTACAGAAGAAGAATTTGTCTTGTCAACTGGGTTCAAACATAACTGAACCAGCCAGTGTGGACTTTTGATGAAAAAAGACGATTATTTATAACTCTGGATACAACTATGGTGATTAATTGTGTAATGAACTTTTGTATATACATGTACATTTAACTTGTTTTGAATATGTTATTTGAAAACAAGTGGATTATGTGCTGTCCTTTTATTGTTGAAACTTATTACCAAAAGTCACAGACACCTGAATTATTTAAAGCTCTGGATACAACCGTGGTAACACAGAGTGTAACGTAAGTAATTATATCACTGATTGTGTTGTGATAACAGAGTAGAGAAGAATAATTGGAATCTTGATAAAAAAAAAAGAGAGAGAGACAATTAAAAAACTCTGGATACAAATGTGAAATTAACAATGTAACGAACATTTGTATATATGTTTGACTTGTTTTGAATATATTATTTCAAAACAAGTGGATTATGTGCTGTCTGTTTATTGTTGAAATTTATCACCAATAAGTTACAGACACATACTGTAAAGAAACCTGTCCATCCCATACATACAATAAAAAGCCTGGCATTTGCCAAGCCAGCCAGAATACTAAATAGGTAAATGGTGGTAGAAATAGCTGTAAACAGTGGGAAAATAGGCCTATATATGCACAACCGTAGTTGTGGCAAAAATATTGTAAATATCACAACCACATTGTATAAACATGTCAACTGACTTTGATAAATGGAAAGAGAAAGGTGAGCAACATGGGTTCAAAGATGGTGATCTATGAGAGTTTGTTAAACAACAAGAGATAAGAGCATCAACAGAGGAGAGAAAGAGAACAAGAGAGGAAGAAAGAGAAAGACTAAAAGAACATGAGCATGAAATACAAGCTCAAAAAGAAGAGAAAGAGAGACTGAAAATTGAGAGAAAAGAAAAGAAAAGGGCAGACTGGAAATAGAGAGAATAAGAGCATAAACTGAGAGCACCAAACTCACCCAACAGAAAGACATAGGATCCAAAAATGGCAATGGGGTCAGGGCCAGCCAACCCCATTTTGATGAACAGAAAGATGAAATGAAAGATTTGCCCAAAGTCAGCACTGGAACAAAGGTTATTGGGCAGTCTGTCTCAGTCCCTTCTCATAGGAAAAGGTCTACAAGTGGATGTGGACATGACACCAAGAGATGCCATAGACAATGACAAGTTAAAAGTGGCCTTGCTGAGGAAGGTTTTCACCAGAAGTTCAGAAAAGTCAAACCTGACATTGGAGAATACAGTGATACTTCACTAGGTGGACTGACATGGCCAAGTGTGAAAACAGTTTTGAAAGACTATCAGATTAACTAATATGTGAACAGTTTATGATCATATGCTCCAATGACATTTCACTGTTCCTAAAAGAGAGAGAGCACCAAAAGATGTCAAGGAGATGATTAAGTTGGCAGAGCAGTATATGGAAACCCATGGAGGGAGCATAATTGATAAGTCCAAGAATAACCAGTGATGGCAGACCAGAAACAAGATACCACCAAAGGTGATAAGAACTTAACAGACAAAAGAGAGAAAAAGATGCTATGCTTGTTATAAAATGGAGCACATTGCAAATGATTGCAAGTCTGTCACCAACAAGCAACTGCAAAAATTTCAACATAAAGCAGCTGGAGCTACCTACAAAGACAGTGCTGGCAAGAAACGAGAAAAGAGTGACTATCACCATGGATGCTGCTGCCAGAAAAAACAGAATAGAT
>NW_013668477.1:64307-70959 GCF_000517525.1 Limulus polyphemus | reverse complement strand
GCCATAGAGCCTGCCTTGAAGAGAGAGACCAGAGAGTCAGCAGCTCCTGTAAGGTTTGGCAGAGTAGGTTTCCCCAAAAGAAGCTTGGGTGTACAGAGAGATCCAGTTTACCTCAGAACTGATGCAGGAGGTGTACAGACTCATCAGCACTAGGCAACTTTTTACCACCCCATACAAACCTAGATGTAATGGACTTTGTGAGAGAGTCAAATGGAAACTTAAAGAGTATGCTGAAGATGTGCCAGGAAAAACTATGTTACTGGGACAAGTACCTGCTAACAGTATTATCTGCTTACCAAGAAGTCTCACAAGCAAGTACAGGATTTTCTCCCTTGGAAGTTGCTGTATGGAAGAACAGTACATGATCTAATGCACATAATGAAAGAGCTGTGGACAGGAGAAGAAGAGTAAGAGTGAGGAACACATACCAGTACATGTTAGACCTCAGAAACTAACAGCAGAAGACCCATCAACTTGCTCAAGAAAGCTTGTATGCATCTCAAGACAGTCAGAAGCACTTCTGTGAGAAGAAAACCAAGAATCGATGTTTTGAGGTCACACATAAGGTTTTGGTTCTGCTACCTACAGACAGTAAGAAACTCACTCTGTATTGGCAAGGACCTTTTCAGGTGCAGGAAATGGTTAACAGAATGGACTATAAGGTGAAAGTGAATGGGAAGACTGAGATCTACCATGTCAATTTGTTGAAGAGGTACTTCAAGAGGGAAGAAGACATAAATGGTGCAGCTATTGAGGCACATATGGACATTGTAGGTGTGGCTGTCATAGATGCAGAACCAGAAGACAAAGACTTTGTCACAGAAGATGAAAACTATTAGACGCAAGACCGCTGGGTGGAGATAAGAAGTACAAGATAGTCGACATAAATGAAGAACTGACTGGCAAGCAGAAGAAAGACCTATAAGAACTACTGTGCCAGTACACAGATGTCTTCACAGATGGACCAGGCAAGACAGACCTTGTGCAAACCCAGATTGAGACTACATACAACCAGGAATTCTGTCAAGGTGAAGCCCTACCAGATGCCCTGTGTGATGAGAGACCTAATAAGAGAAGAAGTTGAAGTAATGTTAGAAGCTGGAATCAATGAGCCTTCAAAGTAGACCTACTATTCACCAGTCATAATCGTAAAGAAGAGTGATGGCTCAAACCTCTTCTACATGGACTTTCAGTAGCTGAACCTCAAAATGAAGTTCGACTCTGAACCTATGAGCAACCCAGAGGTTATCATGGCAAAACCTCAGTAAAGATTATTGGCAGATCCCTATTCAGACAAAATCTCAAGGGAAGACAGCCTTTGTGACACCAAACAGATACTACCAGTTTAAAAGGATGCTGTTTGTGTTTGTCAACTCTGCAGCAACCTTCAACCACATGATGAGGAAGATGTTACATCAGGAGCATTATGTGGATGACATTCTGACCCACGCAGCCAGATGGAAAGACCAACTGAAGATTCTCAGGAGAGCTGTTTGGGCAAGCGAGGGCAGCAGATCTGACCATTAGACCACCTAAGCACTACATCAGTTATACTGTGCTGGACTTTCTTGGACGTAAGGTGGGCAAGAAAAGAAGCTAATCTACATATTAGATGCACCAGCTCCAATGACTAAGAAGCAAGTCAGATCCTTCCTGGGGTTAGCAGGACACTACAGGAAGTTCATCCCAAACTATGCTGAAGTTGTTGCACCACTGACTGACCTGACCAAGAAAGGCCTATCCAACAAAGTGAAGTGGGAACAACAACAGCAGATGGCATTTCAAAAGTTCAAGAACATGCTAGAAAGTTTGCCAATTCTTAGAATGACAGACTTCAACAAACCTTTCATCCTTCAGGCCGATGCTTCAGACATTGAATTTGGAGCAGTACTCCAACATGAACATGAAAACAGACTGTTTCCAGTATTGTACGTAAGTAAAAATCTGTTGAGTAGTGAGAAGATCTAGTGATCTAGCCATCATATTTGCTATCCATAAGTTCCAGAACTACCTCTATGGGAAGGAGTTCATCATCCAGATAGACCATCAGTACCTTGTATACATCCATAGGTGTAAGTCAACAGTGCATGGATCATGATGTGGGTGTTGTAGCCATCAAGGGGACTGCAAATGTTGGTGCAGATAGTATGAGTAGACCTTATGCATGAACTGAGAACAATTTTTGCATATAACATAAGAAATATTGTAAATATTTTTCTTGAAGAGGGGCTTATTGTCAGTTATACACAACTGTTCATTTTAAGTTAAATACAAGTGTATTATTTAGTTTATATAGTGCAAGCATTAAAGGAAGTTAGTTATAGAAGGGATAGTTATGGCAAGTTTGCTTATGTATAATTTGTTTTATAGTTGAATTATTGTAAACTGATGTCATGTTACTCGCACCTTCTGAATTTTTCTTGTTGCTTTAAGTGAGTATTGTTACAGTTTGTAGAACATTCTATGCCTCAGTAGTGTAATATATATATATAGGCGACCAAGTTAGTGAAAGTAACTTAGTAAGAGATATAGTCAAACAGATCTAGACTGTGTTTGTAAGTTTAACCATAAAGAGTGTCTAGTGGCAAATGTTAAAGTGTAATAATTGCAGATTGTATTTTAATAACAGAGCCTGTGTGGACTCTTGATGATAAAAAAATGATTATTTAAAACTCTGCATAAAACTGTGATGATTAACTGTGTGATGAACATTTGTATATGCATTTGACTGGTTTTGAATATATTATTTTAAAACAAGTGCATTGTGTGCTGTCCATTTATTGTTGAAATTTATCACTAACAAGTTACAGACACCTACTGTAAAGAATCCTTCTCACCCATATGTACCTAAAAACCTGACAAACAGTTCATTATTAAGTCTAATGTTGTAACAAGGCTTAGATGTACCTGTAGTAATGGAACTTAAAAGTGTCCAACAATACCAACTAAAATACACTAACACTAAAATAACAACTAAAAATATTGAAAAAATACTTATCTCTTCTGGAAGAATGCTATAACCTACAACTACTTCTTTGCTCAGAGCTCAATCTTCCATCTGGTATTCAGATACACAAAGTTTACGATTAAAAAGTAACTTAATTCTAAATTACTGAATATGAAGACAGGTTTCCTCTGGCTTTTCACATTTCCTTGCCACAAGACAAAATTTTTGAAGTAAAAATTTAAGTCAACTTTATGTGTTGATTCTAACTACATTTCAACAAATCACACTCAATCATATTTTAGAATTGATATTTCATCATTTTCCAACATTTATTTCATGTAAATCAATAAGAAAAATCTAATATTTTCATTTCTGCACAGCTGCAGAGAGTTATGCCTGTAAACAAATCAACCTATTTGTTGGATTTGTTTAGATTTTTTTTTTTTTGACACTCCAAAAATAACTTTTCTTCCATAGAACCTATCACTTCTTTAAAACATATCATCTGTTTCATGATTTTCAAACGTTTCCCATTGTTTTTGTATAGGCTTTGGTTGAAATCCTGTTATGGTGTTTCATTAAATTGTCTGATGATTTACTAATGAAACATAACTTTCAAAATATCTATAAAGTACGTAATATGATTGAATAGAGCAAGAATTAAGATACCATCTAATAATAAAGTAAATATATAGGTTTAAGAGTTGTTGTTTTTTAATAGTTTGTGTAAATGTTCCTTTTGTTTGTGAACTGTGAAAGTATTTGTATGTTAAATTACAGTGAAGCCTAATTCGATGACGAAGAACCCACTTTGAGACTAATAATGACTGGAGACGGCTTGAATGGGTAATGAAGAAAAACTTTAATATAAGTTTAACATAACAGCAAATGTACAACGTTTCGACAAAGTTTTGACATCATCAGGTACGTTGTACATTTGCTGTTATGTTAAACTTATATTAAAGTTTTTCTTCATTACCCATTCAAGCCGTCTCCAGCTATTATTAGTGAAGCCTAGTTTAATCAAGCATATTTGTAATGAATTAATTAGTCCAGATTATCGAGACAAGAGTTGAATCAATCACTTTGAATGCAATGGACACTATCAGTAACATACATTATTAATCAGTAAATGTAAGGGTGGCAATGCAATTGGTAAACAAAAACAACTGTATGTACAATAAACTTATCAGTTTGATATTTCATACTTTGTCAATACTTATAAAAATTGCATAATCAAAGAGGCATTTTAGTATCTTCGCTCAAAAATAATTTTGTTCAAACCAATGATTTACTTACAGAATACAAAAGGCATAGTATTAGTCAAATACAAAACAAATCATTTTCCAAATAAAGATGTAATCACAGTCTGTTTTGGAACAATTTTGTTTTTTCTTTTCAATTTTCTTAGCAGTTTTAAGCAAATAAAATGTTATTTTATCATCCTCACATAATCACTGTTTAGTTCAAACTATGTAATAACATATTTATAGTTAGACTATGCTTTATTCAGATTCACTGGCTTAACTGGTGGATCATTGTTGACATTGGATGCACTGTCATTTTAAAGAACAATCATGGAAATGATGTTTGCATCTAACCACTTTTAACCAGTTGGTTTTCCTGAGTTAATGTTGAACCACTGATCAGCTGACACATTATCATTAACACTCAAAATATAGGTATGAATTCCAGAACATATCAAATTTCAACAATTTCACTCTGTTCAGGCTGTGGTAAGATCTTAACATGCTTGAAGCAATTTTTGGTAGTTTCCATAATAACAGAGGACCATTTGTAAACCTGTAAACACTTACAGTTTGCAGATCATTATTACAGCACATTCTATGTACTTTCTAATCAGCTGACAGTGGTAGTAAGTTTTGAATGATCTAATTATGTTATCATCCATTGTGATTTAGCGTGACTGTAGTATAAATGTAGCACTACTTAAATGAAAGTCACATTTCAATTTTTAAGCTTTAACTAGTACAGAAACGTTTCTACAAATTTTTAAAACTCATAAATTCGGGCGCTATGTGATACAAGAAAGATAACATATTAACACATTAATAAAAATTTTCCTCACTATTTCACACTAGCATTTTAATGTTCAAGTAATGTACTTCATTTCTGCCAAAGAAAAAAAATATTTTTAATGCACAGTAATAAACATACATACCTTCATTTGAAATGGCTTTCTTGGGACAAGTTGATGTGAACTGAAAGACATTGCTTCCTGATAATTCTGTACCTTCCACAAGCAAAGCTAAATAAATTATCCAAACATATAAACTTATAAAATTGGGTGACAAAAATATAATTCACATAAAAAAGCCTATTACATGTGGGTAAAAAAAAAAAAGTTAAAAATTTAAATCAAACTTAATATTGTTATACAGTTAAAGCAAATCTTTATAATTGAAATGATCTCTTTCAATACCACATTGTTTTGCAATATTACAAATTACTGGTACAAATACATGTGTCATTGCATGCTCTTGTAGCAGTGATCTATACTACATGTTTTTCACTCCTTTTAGTCTAAAAGTAAAGTTTACAAAATTTTGCTGTTTTTCTGTAGCTCCCAGTTGGAACATAGCATTGCTCAAGCAAGTTTCAAACTTTAAACATCTCTTGTCTAATTATTTTACTGTAATAGGAAAGTGCTTTTAATTAGCAAGCAAAGTTATTCTTGTCAATGAATCAGGAAGTAGTTAAAAGTGGACTCGCCAATGACCACTGACTGTTGGCTAACTGATCTAACAGGCAACAACCATTATTTTCTTGTGTTAGCAACTAAAGAGTTTATCACCATATCTAAAACAATGTTGGGGTTAGGAGGAACAGACTTAAAAAGATTTTACACAGATTTTTTGAGAGATTTATATATAGATCTAGAGCAACTTTACCAAAATTTAAGCAATTATATTTGTCATAAGACATTATGTTAGGCCTAATATATGTTTAACACCACATTCTGAACTTTGTCTCTTAAAGACTTTCAAGAATTAGAAGAGTGTATATTGATAGTATTTCAACCATACCATTCATCACATCCACTACCATTGGTACTTTTCACTCAATCCAGAACTCTGGATATATAATGAACACAGTAGTGGTTGGAATACTAGTTATATAGGCCATTTGTTAACAGAGCAATTGTTATGGTGTGAATGCCTTTTAGAAGCTGGCAAAGATGATACAATTGATTATATTTGTCATAAGACATCATGTTTGACCTATTATATTTTTAACACAATATTCCTAATCTAGTCCCTTATGGATTTTCAAGAATTAGAAGAGCATATGATGGTGGTATTTCAACCACACTATATTCATCATATCCATTGCCAGTGGCATGTTTCGCTCAATCCAACATTTTTCAAGCCAGTGGAGATACAAAAAAAAATAGTGGTTAGAATACTCTAAACTCTTATTATTTGTGGGCCTAACTCCTCTACTCTGTAGGCAATCTTTAAGATATTATGCTGTACAAGCAAAAATTAAGCAACAAGACACAATAAAAATATGTATGTTTACTATAATACAACAAATAACATAAGGAAATAATCCACATTTACTTAATTTTCTCTGTGTACATGTATACCTACCATATTTTTCAGAATATAAGACGCACCCTTATTTTGAAGACAAAGTTTTGGGGAAAGAAAGCTACAGTCGCATTTGAAAGATTTTTATTAA
>NW_013668477.1:53798-64212 GCF_000517525.1 Limulus polyphemus | reverse complement strand
TAGGACGCAAGCAGGTTTGACATAAAATATTGGGGTAAAAATGTGCGTCTTATACGCTGAAAAATACATTAATTACTTTTGAGGGTCATAATATCTCAGATTAAAATGATTACACACTTTTTTTATATCCTGTTGTTCTTCCAAATAAAACAACACAAATCATTCATTTTTTGAGGTTTTGCAAGATTATAGAAACAAATCTACAAATTGTGAATTTAAGTAGTATAATAACAATAGAAGTTTTTATGAATACTTTTATGAAATATTGTATTTATAATTACTGGGGTTGTTAAAAATTTATATATTTCATGCATTTTCACTAAACCCTTGCATCAAAACCCAATCTGAGATACCCATATTCTCAACAAAAAATATTAATAATTTCCACTTGCCAAATATTACATTCTATGAAGTTATATAGTACTAACTGTAAATGTACATATGTTGCATACAGTGTAAGAGTGCCACACTGATATATCAAGGGATTGATCGGAGGTAATTTAGTAGTTACTACACAACACCATAACTTTTTGGAAGCAAAAACAAAGATGCTTCATCCAAGTCAACAGCTTTGAAAATGGGAAGGTAAGAGGGAGTTGAGTTACATGAAGAGATTAGCACTGCACAAATGCTTGGTGTTAAATCTACCAATTAATAGCTCACTTTTCTAAAAGAGCTCTAATAATTATATCAGCCATATATATAATCATATATAACTGTATTAGTAATAAAGATCCCATGAAATTCTATACTTTCAGAATTAAAAATAAATTCAAACAGGTATTTATCTCTTTTAATATGAGAAGTCTTTCCTTGTTAGATTGCTCTCTTGCCATAAACAACCAGAAGAAGAAAAGAATCCCAAAAATGAAGAGACAGAAATGCATTGCAAATAAAAGTTTCAAAACATGTTAAGATTCATCCACATGCTGGTCAGCAAAATACCCTCTAAAATGTACTAGAACCAGGATGCTGAAGACATCATCAAATGTCAATTTTGATGATAGAGCAAACAATTCATTACGGATTTAAAAGGTGAAGAAGCCAAGAAAAGTAATACCAAACCCAAGTCTCATTAAGAACAATGCCTAAGAACTCAAGGCTACTGAAGACAAAAGGCACAAAAGAGATCTCTAAATACTGATGACAAAAGGGATTGATGGCTTCCATGATAGAGCTGGGCAAGTTAATTGATTACCTATGAGAAGTGATTACACCAAATAATGTCAGGTAAACTGATCAATTAATCAAAATTAATGTTTCCATTTATTAGTTTTCAATTACTCCAGCAATCAATTTATCAAAATTACAATTAAACTGTCACAAAAATGATAAAATAATCCAAATAAAGGCTATTACTCATTTTAATGACTCCATCTCAACTAACTATCCAAGTAATCAAAATATTGTTATTATGTTTGTTTATTATTTAGCATAAAGTAAAATAATGGGAAGGGGGTTGAGGGCCTTGGATTTGATTCCCATTCCTACTATACTTGCTTGCTCTGGCTTTGTTATTTCAAAGCTACTAACACTATCTGCCATTATCACTAGTTTTGAATTACTGATTAGAAGAAAGGCAACTGGCTTGGAACACCAACTGCCAATGCTAAATACTTAAATGTTAAATAATATGAAAATTTATTGTTTTTACAATGTGTTATGATTTCTAATTTCTAATTGTTTAAATATATTCTTTAATGTTGTATAAGCATGTAAAGATCTAGTGAAGTTCTACAAAGGGCCAGACTCCTACACAATTATTTTTAAGGCATAAGTAACTGTATACACACATACAAATCTAGAAGGTTCAAATCCCATCATTGTTTTAAAGAAACTAATATAGAAAAAACTGCCAGAGATTCTTACAATACCATGTAGTATCAAAAAGAAACATTAGGTGTCAGTGTTTTTATTCAATTGTGCTAGTAATTACTATAAAAGTATTTTTGAGGTTCTTTGTGCAATCAACACAAATAGCCTTCAGCAATCTTATTATAATGGAGCTTGCAATGTATACATCCAAAACTCTGGTCTCGGAAACTACTGCACCGATCATCACCAATGATAACTGGGTAATATTTTTAAAACTAGATGGTATTTTTATAGCTGAACAATAAATAAAAACAATTGAAGATTCCACAAAAACAAAAGTTTAAGATTTAACCAATAAAAATTACAAACAAAAATGAGTAAGCTTCAGATTTAACCAATAAAAAATATAAAAAAATGAGTAAGTTTCAAATATAAAACAATAACAAAACATACTTAAAAAAATTATTATTTTTTTCTTTAGTGAAGATCTCATGAGTGTTGCAACAGAAAAGCTAGGCACTTTCACTGATAACTGCATCTACAATACAAAAAGTCTTCAATAAAATCTACTCTGTGATGTAATGCTGTGATGATAGCTCATTTTTTAATTAAAATTTCAATAAAATCCTCTTTTTCATGGATAGTGAACATTATTGAATGTCAAGTATAAGTACATTGTTGTAGAACTGTCAGAAAATTCTAGAAAAGGCCACAGGCCTAATAGCCTTCTGCAGGAACTAGCAGTTATACATGAATGGAGGGTGGGTATTTCTACTAGTACAGTTAAGGCCTCAACTAAATAAATGATTATTTCTAATGTAACATTGCAAAATATGAATATCAATCAAATGTTGCCATTGTATATTTTCACACTTTCTAGACATTATAACAATATTCATAGGTTTTTTTTCAATCAGTTAGCATGGTTTAGCTCTTATCCTACAAGGTAAAGCTGTTACAGAATCAATTTTTCAGTGTTTAGAAATTACAGTCCCTGTGAGAAAGACATTTTTGTACTGTTGATGTTTAAAATAAGTGAAAATGCAGAAAGTATGGCTGAATAAGCACTGACTTTTTCAAATATTTTTGAAAACAAGTATCCTGTTTATTAATGTTGTAATTTTGTTTTTCTTAAATATAATTAGAAATAATCATCACTATTTGATTTAAATTTAAAAATTTTAATGTTTGTTTTAACTGCTTTTATTTTCATATCAATCACACTACTATAAATAAAGATATAGGCTTTGAAATAGTTGGACTACAGCCTGACTAAGCAAATGATTTATAGAATATATTCTGATTGTTTTAACTTTGGTTGACTTTGTTACTCTACAGCTATATTGTCAACACCGATTAATCCAAAATATATTAATATAGTAAAAGTCTCTTCTGTCATGTAAAAAATACTGAAAGTTTGGTTGCAGTGTTACACAGCTAACTTTTAAAAAGTTAACTGGTATTATACCATCATTACGAGAAAATTAGGTCATCTGAGTATTAGTTGTATAAGTTAGCACCACATGGCATACGCAACATGAATAGATGTTTAAGATAGGGATAAGATGCCATATGAGCAATTGAAAAGTCTCCTGTAGTTTTTAAACTCTTAGGCAGCTTTCATGTTTAGAAGTTGCTGCTTTTCAATTCATTTTTATGAATAATTTGTGCATTATTGTGTGGTTTTGATGCTTATTGATTATTAATATGTATTTCAATGTGCTATATTGGCTTACTACTATAAGTTATTTATAAACATAAAATAAAGCAGCGTTTTTCATACAACAGTTTATATTTTGTGTATTTATTGGAGAGGAAGAAGGTACAAGTAAGGATATACAGCTACATTAACAAAGCATAGCATGGCATGATTCAAAATGAAAGGATTGTACATTCTGCACAAAGTTAATTAAATGCAACTAGGTATAACAAAACATTTAATTCTTACCAGAGTTTTCAGGGGAAAATCTTGTTATATATCAGACAATTAAGTCCTTAATGATACCCAAACAAAATATATGTACATATAAAGGTTTGGCTAGAATTTTAGGTTTATGTTTTTATTCCAAATCGGCTCATCCCATGCAGTGAAATATTCACTTACAGCATCTTTGGTAAATATTATTCACTGGTTTAGATTTTTATAATTAAATGCATGTTCTTCTAAATTAACATATCATTAAGACTTTGTTTGATGTTAAACATTACAGCTTAGAATTTTAGTTAACATTAGAAAAGTCAATAATATCAAATACCAGTAGTGTGTGAAATATGTTCTTGTTCATCTGAGTGCGAACAATTACTGCCTAGCAGCTTCTGATTGATATTTAAAATCCCAGTTAAGTAATAGGCAATTCACACATTTCTGTAGCTGTTTTTCCATATTCTTTGTACCAAATATATAATTTTAAAGAAAACTGAAAAAAAATATATTATTCTACAAAAATAATACCGTACAACTCTACAATGTGTACAAACTAGGATATATGTGATATACATGACACAAGTACACAGGTGGATGGATAGCTAAGGTCAAGAACACAATTATTAGCCAGTTGCAAAACTAGCTGACCAGGTATTGTGATATACTCTGAAGATATTTCATATGGACAACACACAGTAGACTAAAAAAGGTGAACAGGTATTACCCATCTACAAAGTAAGTCTATTGCTGCAGCCCTGAAGTAACCCTGAGCTTCCCAGAATATTGTCCAAGAATTCAGGATCTGTGAAACTTCCAAAAGTTTCTCATTTTCCAATTATTCTACAAATTTTAGGAAATTTCAGGGCTTGTTTTTGTGAGTTCATAACTGAAACAACTGTGTGGCATAAATGACAAATTATTCCAAACAGAATATACTCTACAACATATGTGGTGGATTCAGCACATTGTTTAACCTTGCACTTAACATATGTATACATAATGAATCCAGGCCAGAATTTTGGCAATTAATCATTTCTACCTAGTTTTTTACAGCAGTAAATATACACTAAAAATCAAGCAGATGTGCAGTTTTCTATCTTTTCTTTGTTTTATATTTTAATAAGGGCAAAACTGCATACCCATCTTTGCATGCTTTTTATTGTGGGTGCATAATTGCAATGATAAATTTGTAATCATTACAGTTCCATAAATTGTTTTTCACAAATTATGCAGTTTAATCATGTTATAAAATTTTTTAATCATTATTTGTTTTGTTTATACAGGTTATCTTAATCTGTTTTAAGTGAATGCCAGTTTTACTAGTTTAGAAAAATCCCCACTTATATTCACCAGTACAGGATCTAGGTCTTACATATTTTAATCTATATGTGGCTTCAAATTTGATGATGAGGAACCCATTTTGAGATTAATAATGCTTGGAGACAGCTTGAATAGGTAATGAAGAAAAAATTTAATATAAGTTTAACATAATAGCAAATGTACAATGTTTCGACATGAGTTTTATCATCATCAGGTACAAGTAGTTTACACTGACACAGATATATATACAGTGTGGAACAAAGAGGTCACATGACAGGATACTGTAGCACAACTTAGAAGAGATATCTTGGCACCCCAGAGTGTTGATTTAGAGTAGGGTTGTTTTGTTCAATTAAGATGGATTCCTTGATTTTTGTGTTTGTTTGGTTCTTTGTTTAAAATTACTGTGTTTTTAATAAATATACTATGGTTTTTTTGAGTTGCAATGGTGGAAAACATGGGGCAGTTTATTATTGTGTTCCTTGAATCTGGTTTCCAATGTTCTTCCTGTTTCTCTGATGTAGAATTCTGGGCAGTTATTGGATGTTATTTTGTAAATGACGTTGGTATTGTGTGATTCTAAATAATTTTTGTTTACTAACGATTTTAATTTAGGGCCGGGTTTTTGAGAGAATTTGATGTTGACAGGAATATTGTGTTTAATGGCTAGTTTTGTCCAAGTGTGGATAACTCTTGAGCTGGTTTCAGGGACAAAGGGTAAACTGCAGTGTAATGTTCTGTTGTTGGGTTTGTTGGTATCAATTTTGTTCGTGAGTTGAGTTTTGTTGTGGGAAATGTTGGAGTGAAAATTTATTAGTGTGAATGAAGGATGCTTTATGTGGTTGATTTCTTTCGACCTCAAAGTATTTGTATGAAACTGTTTTTTCTTATTATAAGAATATAATCTTTTTTAAAGTATATCAAGTGAAATCAAACTTCTAAAATCAATTTTCATTCCACAAGTGTAAGGCTTTGTATATTGCAAATCCCCATACATTGTTTTCCACACATTGAATATATACAGCTTTCATTACACTTCATATTTGAAGTGTATGAATACACTCTTCACTCTCCTCATAAGTTATAATGTATTATTCAGTACAACTTCTTTCAATCTGGAACTATTAAAGTTGACTTAAGTAAACTGGTAAAATGCTATATACAATATTAATGGATCCTGTTAGTTCCCACTCATTCATTTCAATGGAGTCCACCCATAAAAAAATAATCATTAAAATTTAAGTGTAAAATTTATTGCAAAATGCTTTTTGGGATATTACCAAAGAATATTGTTCAAATTTTATTAACACGTGTGCAAAAGTGATAAAGTTTAAAACATATTTTACTTCATTAAAATTTTGAGTCACATAACATTTTACAATAGTGCAGTAACTGCCAAAACACATCTTGACTGATAGGTAGCAGTGAAGGAAGACAGAACATATTCTAATAATGTTGTAAAAATGAAACATAACAGCAGCTAGTGCAGTGAAGTTAAACACTGTCATTACTTACTAACACACAATACTATATTATCTGAATAGACTTTAAAGTTTTATTCTTATTTATCCCCTAATTGTTTTTAAACTTTGTAAAATATAGTTACAACTATAAAAGGTTTTATTTTACAAAATGAATTGTTGCTTTTCTAATACTTAAGTTGTTTGACTTTAAACCTAAGCCACCTGAAGAATATCAAAAAATACTAGGTTTTTACTTTGGCTAAGTAGTCATTTGGCTAAAAAAATGAGTTATGATTATTCATTTATCTTGGTTGATAAATAAAACGTTTGAGCAACTGCACTGTTATAGATACAACATTTAAGGTCCCAATATTTTCATAAACACACTTATAAACATGCAAGATAATACTAAATTGTCTGGAATATCAAGGCTGGAAAATTGTACACATTTGTGTTGCAACAGGTGAATGATAAGAGAATAAATCTTTTACTATTTTTAAATGTTACGCAATATAGTTCTGTTG
Organism: Limulus polyphemus; assembly: GCF_000517525.1. Classification (NCBI taxonomy): domain Eukaryota; kingdom Metazoa; phylum Arthropoda; class Merostomata; order Xiphosura; family Limulidae; genus Limulus; species Limulus polyphemus. The sequence continues at coordinate 57,166 of NW_013668477.1, read as the reverse complement.
GGTTTATGATACATTTTCATGTACAAAATTTTGCAACAAAAAGCAACTTATTTTTAATTAATGTGTTTGAAGTCTGAAGACAGATCTTCTCTTGCTTTGCATTGTTTTTTTGGTACTGATGTCAATTTTGTATGTTAATTCTAACAAGTTTCAATAAGTTTAACTCAAAAATATTGACATATTCTACCATTTCCTGATATTTGTTTAGTGTAATTCAAGAATTAAAAGAAAAAATATTTTTATTTATGCATAGCTGAAAAAAACTATTGTCTGCAAACAGAGCTACTTTTGCTAAGACCCTATCACCCACTGAAGGTATGTTATCCATTTCTTGGTTGTAGCTTTGTTGTCACATCATGTGGTTTGATCATTTACTAATAGCTATAAAGTTTAAATACAATTAAATAATTCAAGAATTCAATTATCACATAACAGTAGATTGAATATAAAGGTTTGAATATAAAGGTGTGAAAATATTTTTGTATTAAATTATATGTGTTCAATAAGAACACATCAGATAATTTGACATAAGGGAAGCTTATACAGCATAAAGACCAGTTTAAGGTTCTCAAAGTTTAAAGAGAGGTTAAAGAGACGCTGAAAGGGTAACAAAGACAACTTTATTACAAGTTTAACACAGTGAAAGTGTATACTATGTTTGGAGATGTTTTTTAACCATCAGAACTTTACAAGTAGTTTATGTAGATAAAGGAATATATGAATAATATAAAAGAAAGAAGTCATAACTGTAGATTGCTTGAGGCTTAATAAAGGTATCTTGATGTTCCATTCTTTATTAAAGATTAAAGTATATTTACTCTTTAATAAATATACTATGGTTTTACTGAGTTGCAATATTTGTAAAGAGATTCTGTTTTTAACTATGTTCACCAAATAAAATGTAACTGTCATCGAATAAGTTAAGTTTGCTAAGTTTAGCATTTAGTGAGGATGGTAGGCAACTGCAAAATATTCTGATGACTCAAATCTTTACTGGATATTATTTCTATGTTTATCCTATACAAACAAGTACAATTACTCATTAACTGGGTCACATTCTTCATATTGCATCACTTGTGAAAATTAATGAGGACGGATTGCACTCTTGAGTAGCCCAGTGCTAGAGCAATGGTCATGTTAGCCAGAAGTCCTGGCTTCAAAACCTGATCTTTTCAATTACTGGCTTTTTCATTTAAATATTTTATATTAATTATTAAAATAATAGTCCTATTTCATTGTCTCCAAGCAGAATCTAGAAAATATTGTTTGATGCTACCACTCAGCTCTGCAGCCTACAATAGTGAAATGTAAATGAAGGTATATTTAATATATTTCAATCCAAAATTAAACCTATAAATTTTAACTAGTGTTAATAAATTTCAAAGACCATGGTTCACTTAATATTTCTACCAATGGTCAATTACATATATTGCACTACAAGTTTTATGTTGATTTTTCAACATTATCAAATTATCTTTGTTGTTGGTTCTGGATGTACAATGTAATAGAAACTTTGAACTTACTGCATGGCACATGGTACTCTTCTTTATTTTCCAGTGAAATTTCATAGTTTCTTTCCACTTCTTTGGGTAATCTTCTATATAAATCTTTACAGGAAGTAAAAGTCCCTAAAATGTTTATAAATTTAGAATAACTAAACCTGTAAAAACAGACATAAAAATTTAGATGTCTAGTTGAACAATATCTGAAATATGTGGAACAGCATTTTTGTTTTGGAAAAACCTGCTGCCTTTCACAGTGATGGGTCACAAAAAGTTTTACTGGTCACTACACAAAACATCATCATCACTTGTCTGACACATGTCCCCTCTTAAAGTGATACACACACACACACACATATATATATATATATAAATACATATGAAGAAAAAAAGTTACTCTATGTGGAAAAAAAACTAATTACTTGCACTTAGTAGACTTACATTTCTAATTAAGCATAGAAATGAAAGGAGTTTCTAATTTTTTTTTTCAAAAGTTGTCTAAACATTTTTTAACATTCATATTCAAATATTTTGCACAACACAGTTCTTGGCACAACTGAAAACTAAAACTTCTCACTCTTCAGCCATGTCCCCACCTACAGTTTCTTTTTCACTTGTTTCAGCGTTTTTTTAAAAAAACTCTTGATGAATGTTTCTTGACACATATCAGTCAACAAATTAAAATTTATGTGAACAAAAGGAGGAAGGTTGTGCACTAAGAGTCAAGAAATGCCCAATTACTCATTCTTCATATTGCATGTATCTTTAAAGGCATAGTCTAACAGAAGTCATACACTCTTGTTAGAGACAGTCAGTGTTTCTAAGTGCCTTCACAGACCTTTTACTATCAGTTAAACTGATTGGCAGCTTCAGTTTCTGTCAGTTAACTATGTTTTAAAACTGTTACTGATGCAATCTAAAGGATGAAATATTAATGCTGATGTAATAAGTCCTTGAAAACTTTTTTCTTGATAATTAACTACAAAATGGCCTATTTCCACATACTTGTCACCTTGTGCTACATGTTTATATATATTGTACTTGCAGATCTTCGATTTACCTGTATATAAATTTGAATTCTGAAAATACCATTTTCATATTGATGAATGACTAAAACTCAATAAGTTATAAGCAATTTCATTCAAAATTAAATTGATATGAGAGAAAAAAAGGCAAGAAAGTAAAAGCGGATTTAAAAAATCAAAAAGTATTAGTATAAGCAACAGGAATAGAATAATTTTCACTCTGATTCACGAACACAAAAATTTAATTTGAATATCAGGAACATACATTTCAGGAAAAGAAACAATGTGCATAGTTCACTGTTAAAAATTATATAAGATCAAAATGATTGTGCATAAAAATTAAAATATTAAATCTAAAACTAAAGAACACAATGTGATAGTGCTATAAAAGATGGAAGTGGTTGAAGATTAACTTGGTTGGTTCAACAGCTGAATTTAAAGCTAAGCTTTCTGTACATATAGAAACATTAACTGAATTACCCATTCCCTGTGCAGGTGTCCAAATTACTTGAAATAGGTATTTAAAACACAACAAAATTACTTTTAAAAACATATATTTCAAAAATTCAATTTTCATAACATTTTAATTTTTATCTAAACCTTTGATTTTCAAAACAAAAATTACACAATCTAAATTAAAGGTTCCTGATATACCACACTGACTGTTGTTCCTTCTTCTGACAAAATATAAGCAGGTTTTGATGAAATCCAACCCATGATTAAGAAAAACTTGGGAAGTTTAAAAAATGATAAGGCTCCTGGGCCAAGGATTTTGAAGGACGTTAAAGATTGGATACGTGAGCCACTTGCTACTATTTTTTGTCAGTCCTTGAATAGTGGG
>NW_013668477.1:52848-53788 GCF_000517525.1 Limulus polyphemus | reverse complement strand
GATTGGAAGTTAGCTAATGTAACTCCTCTTTTCAAGGGAGGTGATAAAAATTGTCCCAATAATTATAGATCCATTAGTCTTACAAATAGAGTTCAGTCAAACTGGATTAATGTCACAAGTGGGGTACCTAAGGTTTCGGTCTTAGGACCTTTGCTCTTTTTAATTTACATAAATGACACAGATAAAGGAATGGTCTATAAATTGCTTACATTTGCTGATGATATTAAGGTCTTGGGTACTGCTGGCTGTGAGGATGCTTCTGCTGCTTTATAAAAGGATTTAGATCATTTAGTGAGTTGGGTGAGTAAATGGCATACGAGTTTTAATTATAATAAATGCAAGATACTGCATGTGGGTTATCATAATTTGAATTATAAGTATAATTTGAATGGAAATAACCTTAATAGTTATGAAGGAAAGGGATCTTTGTGTAATAGTCGATCAGTCTCTAAAGCCATCCAAGCAGTGTGCTATTGTTAGTGGTAGGGCATATAGGATTTTAGTTTGTATCTATAGAAATATTGAATACACGTCTAAAGAGGTTATACTTTCATTTTACTGGACACTGGTTAGGCCACATTTGGAATATTGTGTTCAGTCTTGGGCTCCTTATCTTAGGAAGAACATTGAATTGTTGGAAAGGGTTCAGAGAAGGGTTACTAGAATGGTACCTGAAATGGAGGGGTTGTCATAGAGGAGAGGCTGAAATCTCTCAAATTGTAAGGGGGGATCTGACTGGTGTGTTTAAGATTGTAAAGGAAATTGATAGTGCTGATGTATCATCTTTTTTATACTTAACACTGAGAATAGTGGGACTAGGGGACACAAATATAAATTTTGGCAAGGTAAGAGTCATTTTCACTAAGACAGTTTTATTTTTCCAACAGGGTAGTTGACCTTTGGAATGAGTTGCCTTCAGATGTTGTAGAGGCAGTAAATT
>NW_013668477.1:46278-52838 GCF_000517525.1 Limulus polyphemus | reverse complement strand
GGGCTGGGTTTAAAATTTTTATTTTATTTTTTAATCATTTTAATTTAGTTTTGAGGATGGAACAGCCGAGATAGACCAATAGGTCCTACATTGTCCCAAAATATTATGTTATGAATATCCTACATAAAACTGACCATGTAAAAAGCAAGGCTGCTTTAGGAACAATCCAGCAACCTTTAAAGTTTGACCTTGTGCCTTATTAATTGACACTGCAAAACAAATTGTAACTGGGAATTGGAGGCTTCTAAATTCAAAGGGGTAATCACTTGCTAGTAAAGGAATGTTTGGAATAAAGACACCTTCACTTTTGGCATGATGAACTGTAATTGTTGCTTCAATAACATGTGGCAGTAAAGTCTTAACAACTAAACTTGTGCCATTACATAGTTTTTAGGGATCAAGATTTCTCAGCTTTATTGATGAACCAACATTTAATTTAAGAATGTGACCTGGCATCCCTGGTGTTTCAAGAGAATTTAAAAATTCAATTGGGTAATTTAAAGCATCAACTGTAACTGTAACACTGAAAATTGAGCTGTTAGTGAATTCCTGTCTGGAAACCTTGTGCAATAATTGATCATTTATGTCATGAACAGTATCATTTTGGGGTGCAAGAATTGCTCTTTTACACAACCATAAATAATTTTGACAAATATTAGGGAAAATATTTTCCATTAGCTCTTCTGCATCCTTAAATAAGTTACCATATTTGTCTGAAATAGTAATACAGTTGTCTGACAACTAAATTAAGAAGAGGTTTCTGAATTAAACCATTTGCTTCTATGTTGTTGAAGTTATTAAAAACAGAGAAGATAAACTACAAATTAACATGTACATTATATGTTCAACATAAACAACACTGTTGGCCTAACAACAACATGGTGATAGTTTTGTTGTTAAGCAACAATGTATAGTGTTGAGTATTACCAAAAGGAGCATGACATGATGACAGGAACTGAATTAAAAGCCAAAAAATTAGCTTTTGTGGGAAACCTGGTGGGAATTTTGCCCCTTCATGTTACTTTTGGGGACCATTGGAGTCACCATGCTAAGTTTGGCAGTGATTTGTCAAATAGTATGTGAGGAGTTAGCAGACAGACATAAAATTTTGCTTTTATATATATATACGTAAACAAAGTTGAAAGGACATACCAATCCTGACAGAAATAATCAATCCTCACAGTAAAAGGGTTAAACATGAAGAAGCAGAAAATTGAAAGCTTATGCTACTGTAAACAATATTTATCAATGGACAACCCAAGAAGATGCAGAAGAGTATTATCTTTGACAAGACTGGCAACATCCTAGGTTGTGTATAATCATGACAGCTAGTGCCTGACCAGAGTTATGATTAGATCTAGGCACTTAATTAATTGATATAATGAATTACCCATGAGCATTGATTACACTGATTAGTGTCGTGTAATATAATCAATTACTTGAAATTACAATTAAATCAATTAATGCCACAAAAATAATTATCTGATCAAAATTTGTGTTTCTTACTTACTGTTTTAGGTGACTCAAACTGTCTAACTTGCACATGAGAGTAATCAATTAGTTGAATTTCAATGATTAATAAGCCCGACAATCAATCAACTAGCAAATTTTTTAAGCCCAGAGAACATGAGAAGCCTGAAAGGTAACTGAATGCTTTTGGACCTAATGAGAATATTTAAAAAACTTAAAACAGATTTCTAAACCTAATTCCATCATTGCACAATTGCCAGGAAATCATAGTGGTCTAAGAAACCAAATGGTAAACAAATAGCTAAAATGTTAACATTTTCCTTAGCTCTCTGTACAAAAAACAATTATTACCTCAAACCACTATCATGAAGAGTTATGCAAGTGCCACAAGCCTTGAATGTTTCTCCCACATTTACACATATAAATGTGTCTTGTGCCAGCCTACAACAATCATCATTAGACTATAACTCTTTATTGAATGGAAGGTGACACATCCTCTATGTGCAGAAATCCCCATGAGCACTAGGTTTTGAACAAAGGCTAATTCTTGATGAGGCAAAATAAATATATTAGATGTGGATAGGAGAGATGGTTCAGTAAATTTAGAATGATCTTGCAACCACCATAAAAAAAATTAGTAAATAAATATAAATTATGCCTCTTTCATTCTAGAATGAACATAAATTATAACACAAAAACATAAATGTTCAGAATAAATAGCTTAAATCTCATAACATTATACATTTATATATATTTATTATTTTTATTGTATTGACCTTTCACTCGTGCCTGGCTAAAAATACAGAAGTTACAAGGATGCGGCTCATGTGCACTCATGTTACCGTATCAAATAACATAAAGGTGACCTTCGGTCTGTACAAAGTAACTTCTCTTGGCTGTGTTTTAGCGACTAGTATTTTGTAAGATACAGTCACATTTCAATTATTATTATACATTATTTATGTAAATAGACTATTACTATTTTGAAATAAGTTCTTAAAGTTATTTTTCCTAAAACACAGAACAGTAAATAAAGAAGTAAAGCAAATGATTATCTCTTCTAGTTACAACCTTTGTACTCGGTTGCTGCTTGACGTAGGTTGCTAAGCCTTTAAAAATTTTGCACATGGAGGATAGGAAACAAATTATTTTTTTAGGTTTTATATATACATTTGAATAACTCAAAAAAGCTTAAATTACTACATCAATACCATAGAATTCAACTATAATTTATCAAGCTTAGTAACTAAGTAGCTTTCAGCCGTACCTGGCTAACAATACAGAAGTTACAATGACACGGCTCACGTGCACTCATGTTACCGTACCAAGTAACATAAAACTGACCTTTGGTCTGTACATAGTAACTTGTCTTGGCTGTGTTTTAGTCAACTAGTGTTTTGTAAAATACAATTATTAGAATTCAACAATAATTTATCAAGCTTAGTAACTAAGATGTATTTCTGTCTAAAAAAAATATGAAATGTCGAGCAGACTAAAGACACAATTTACCTCATTGAAATCTTGATTTAAAAGAAAGAAATGATGCTAGGTATGTTAGAAAGTAATGAATGTGCCCCTAGATGTAAATTGGCTGGGGCAAAACACACTTTTTGGGTTGTGTAAATAGCATCAGGATGCCACGTCATCCAGCAAGATAATGGCTCAACTCCTCTGGAGGCCACGTCTCATCTACATCAGCAGAACACCACCCTACTCTCTACTGAATAGATATAGCCATCTTTTTGTGGAACCCATTCAGAAGGGTGCATCCATGGTCAACCACCCCAGCAGCTTGAAACTGTAAAGTGGTAAGGACTACCACACTACACTAGAAGAAAGGAGAGTGTATATGCGTTGGAGAGTCCAGAGAAACGTCATCACCAGAGATAGTGTAATGGGTGACCACAAAACCCTATTCTGAAAAGCAGACCATACTGGTTATTAAATCAGACCATGGCAAGGATGGGCAGCTATCCCCTTCTGCTTTACCAATGCAGTCCACGGGTAGTACAGTCCAGAACGGGCATGTTTATGAAGCAAAAACATTGCTAGGTTAATCACCTTCAAGCAATCTTGTGGAACACCCCATCTCACTCATGAGCATTGCCAAGCCATGGAAGAGATTGCAATTCAACAGTGCTGATTTCAGTTGAAGGATACCTGTTCAGGCATCGCTTGCTATGAGGCAGGATCCAAATAGTGAAAAATGAAGCAAGGACCCCTGAAAGGAAAGAAATAATGAATTGAAACTTTCCCAGTTAGAGTCGCACCGAAGTATGAAAAACGGTTACAGGTGGTAGACAAAAACCCAATGGTGTAGATAAAGGGAAACAAATGTATTAGGTATAGTCCTCATGCTTGAATGTAGGAGTCCCCCCAATGGCCGATGAAGGCCAGATGCCAGAGAAAAGGTAAGAATGTCGATTCTGATTAGGTGGCACTTGAAACAAAGTCCAGGAGGAAAACGACAAAAGGGAGTAAGCCAATTAGATCAAAAGCCAAACACAATTGGTGAGTGCTGAAGGAGAAACTGCCTTGAAATAAAGAGGTGGGAGCGGGCACTACAGAAAAAAGCCATTCGGTTAATAGAACAAGAAAGAGCACATACCATATATAGAAATGGATCTGAATTGAGACAAGGATAAAGATGGGAAATGAAAGGAGGGTAATTAGGCAAAAGGAGGAGTTGCCTCCTCTAGCCAACCATGTTTGGAATAGGAAGGAAAGATCTAAGTGAAGGAGAAGAGAGGGAGTAGGAAAAATGTACAAGAAACAAATCTGACCTCCAACTTACACAGGCATAGAGGAGAAGGAATTATGTTTGAAGGGAAGGTGAAACATGGAATATGAGGAAAGTGATGCAAACCAAGGTAAAGTGAGGGAATAAGAGAACACATTAATATCCCAGGTCAGAATGGTGTCAGTCAGGTGGTGCAACTAATCTGGAAGGTACATATGAACATAGTAACGGACAAGTGAGGTAAAACTCCACGGTATTGGGGAAAAAATGATGGTATGGGACAAGGCTGCACAATAACCCAAGATCAGTGGGACTGAAGACCCACAGTTGAAAAACATTGGAGAAACTCTTCCACCTGAGACACTGGGGCTGAATCTGCAGGAAATCCCCAACTCATAGATTAACTTTTCATTTATGCCAATAAATGCCCACTGAAAAAGAGCAAATGGAACAAGCTAAAAGAAAGCTACCTTTAGGTATATACCTGATCTCCCTGCCAAGGACTGAATAAGAGCCAAGAATCAAAACAAAAAATATGAATGTATGGATGGAGTACCAGCGAAAGAAGTGGATGAAGAAGGGCAGGAGACAAAGGAAAAGGCATTAGAGGTAAAAGTTGTAGAAATCACAGAAACCACAATTGAATTAACACAGAATGATAGGAATGAGGGAAATCACCAATGGAAGTAAGAGGATGGGGGATGAACATATGGGATCCTGTGGGATTAATCCTGGCCAAAGGCAACAACAGCCCTAGCTAGAGGAGGAGGTACCAGATATCAAATAGAGGTAGTGGGCAATAAAGAGATGTATTAAAGGGATTTATGTGAGATAATCCCATGGAAGATAAAGCCACCAAAATACATGAGAATCAAGAGACTACTCCAATGGATAGAAGGTATTTGGACAAGAAAAACAAACTGCAATCTGAGCAAGAGCACCAGGAACATGACATGCAAGAATATGAATGTTGTGAGAGGGGGCCCAAAAGAGCAATCTAATATGTGAAAAGAGAGAAAGTGCAAACAGGTGCCACCTACAAAAGCAACATCCCAAAAAAGGAACAAGGGAAGAAAAGTAACAGACCATAAAACCCTATTAATAATGGAAAGAAAAACAAACAGCAGTGTGAAACCAAAAGCAAAGAAGCCATGTAAGGGGGGAATGACCTGAAGATGGTAAAAACCCAACAATGGGGGGGGGGGGAAGAGAGAAAGAGGAGGCATCCCTTGACAAACCTGAAATGTAAACAAAACACCAAATAAAGGGAAACATGAAACATTAAAGGTATGAGTGATGATTGGGGAAAAAAAGAATGGCAAAAAACATCTGCATACAAGCACTGCCAAATGAGAAGTGATAGTTTGGTGGAAGAGTACAGAGGGGGGGTCACATGCTTTTACGTTGCACTCCATTAGTGGAAAAGTGACACTTGATGATTTGCATGAGAGTCATGTTGAAATCACTAGATTCTAACAGGGTGGAGCAGAAGGCTTGCATTAAAAAAGTTTGCATATAGAGGGAAGCACTGAATGGGAATAGCTACTCTTGTGAGTGGAGGGAATTACCTGATCAGAAATCTTGATGGGACAAGACAAGTGATCCACAGTAAAATTCAGGACATCTGGGACATAACATGCCAGTAGGTGTGATATGAATGGACCCAGAAAAGAAGTTCTAACGTCTGAAAACAAAGTGAACATGAATGGGTGCCCCTTGTTGACTGATGTAAGAGACAAGAGTCAAATTGTAACAATCCAAGTAAATAAATGGCAAGTAGCTCCAGAAGAATGGTGTACAGAGCTGATTCAACCAAAGAATGCCAATCTGCAATTTTCTGGGGATCCATAAGCACTGACAACCCATCAGAAAAGCATCTGTAAAAAAAAAAATGCAGGTTCGGACAGGGAGGCAGAAGAGGAATACCAGCTGTGTTGTTCCTGTCAAGCCACCAGACTAAATGGTCATATAGGGAAAAGGATAACGGAGTCCAGGAGATCCTGAGTAAAATTCCATTCATCGTACAACACCCACTGAAGAACTCGCATGTTAGCATGACCCAAGGAAATGAGGGCTTCCAAGAGTCAGAACCTTGTGCAGTGAGAGAAGAGATTGAACTTTGAGAACTAATAGTTCCATCAATCTCAACAGGAGAAGTCTGGGCCTGACTGAGATGTTAAAGAACACTCCCAAATAGATGAAGTATTAGGTTGGGATGAGAAAGAACTTCTCCAGCTTGACTAGCCAACCTAAACGAGCAGCCTCTCAGAGAAGTAAATATTTGTTTGCATGTGTGTGTTTGTGTGTGAGATGTTTGTTGGGATGGAGCTAAAAACAGCCAGTTATTCAC
>NW_013668477.1:44079-45301 GCF_000517525.1 Limulus polyphemus | reverse complement strand
ACAGAAGAAGGATGGGATCCAACGTTGCTGTGTGGACTTCAGGGCTCTTAACAGCATAACCGAAAAGGATTCATACCCGTTGCCAAGAATTGATGATACTCTTGATGCCCTAAGTGAAGCCAGGTGGTTTTCAACACTGAATTTAAAGTTGGGTTTCCATCGAATGAAAATGGCTGAAGCAGATAAACCTAAGACTGCATTTAGTTATGGCTAAGGTCTTTGGCAATACCGTGTGATGCCATTTGGGCTTAGGAATACTCCAGCAACACTTGAGAGGCTGATGGAAAGAGTACTGGAAGGTCTACAATGGAGGATAGCTCTAGTTACCTGGATGATGTCATTGTGTTTGCAACATCGTTTGATGAGGAAATGTCCGAGAAATTTCACCGATACAAGTCCTTTTTTAATTAAAACTAGTTTATTCTTTCTCGTTACAAACTTTGTAGTACACTTAATTTCCACAGTCACTTTAACTTAAACACACACCATAATTCACAACGATTCACGCACTTTACTTATGGTCATTACCACTCACTTGACTCAATTATCTGTCTCTATCTCTCTATCTACTATCCAATTCCGATTAATTGTCTCGCTTTATCTGGCGCGCTTATATACAGGAATAGAGGGCGTCTAGCAAATACTGGTTTATTCCTGATGTTCCCCCATCCTTCTAGAAACTCATCACGTCTTACCAGTGTCGCATGATTTCCGCTGTTGTAACAGTAACAATATAGTTGTGTGAAGTTAAGCACCGTAGATGTAATAGGCCTAACGTTTAATATTTTAGAGTGAAACTAACAATATAAAAAAATTAAGTTTAATTTTATTACATCCAAGCGTGAATCTAAAGTAATTGAATCAGCCTGGGTACATTTTGACAAAAGGAACAAAGGATCTTCAGGAGAAAGAAAGCCAAATGAATTGCCCAGAGTGGCACAGCAGTATGTCTGCAGACTTACAATGCTAGAAACCGGCTTTCGATACCCGTGGTTGGCAGAGCACAGATAGCCCATTGTGTGGCTTTGTGCTTAACTTCAAACAAACAAACCAAACGAATTACGGTAACTTCCGCCACAACTGTAATTGAATCACACACAGAGTACTAGTACGATAGTAATACAGAGAAGATAGTTCGACTTGTTAACTAAATTCTAAAGTAATTAAATAGGCCTAAGTGGACTTTTGACAAGAAGAAGAGAACTATATATAAATAGTGTTT
>NW_013668477.1:41530-43531 GCF_000517525.1 Limulus polyphemus | reverse complement strand
AACAATCCTTTCTGACTGCAGTTCAATTACTCACTACCTACACACATTATTACGTCACGCCGTGACCATCCTATATATAACAGACCACCCCAATCCAGCAAATGCCAGAGCACTCCCAAAGGAACAAGACAGTTCCAGAAAACGGGTGACATGACACTAGTCACGCGATCTCGCTGACGCAACATAGCCCCCTCCTTAGTATTGTTTGTCCCGAACAATAGCCACTTACAATAAACCAATAACAATTAACAATAACTTAATTAAATGTACAGAATTACAAACACAAAATTACGATTCAACAAAGTCTCTTAATTTTACGGGATGTATTTTCTTCCGTACTGGTCTCTGTCTCGTTGGCTTCTGCTTCATGTGGGGGTTCATCTGCTTCATCAGTAAATGTAGTATCATTGGTAACAGTTACATCAGTAGTAGTAACATCATCAAGAGCTTCATTGTTTCCCTTCTCAAAACTGAGTAGAGTTTCTTCTTCGACGTTGGCTTTTTCAGGTGACACCTCTTCAGCAGCGTCATTTGTTCCCTTGTTCACGTCGTCCCAACTGAAATGTCCTGTACTGTGATAACGCCAAAGCCTGTTGGCATGCACCACTTTTGGCTTACCTCGCGAACCACATTTTATCTGGAAAGTCACGTCTGAGAGACGATCCACTATGTTATATGGGCCTTCCCATGGAGAAGACAACTTAGGAGACTTCCTTTTGGTCATCCTGGGATTATACAACCACACGTTGTCTCCTGGTTCAAAGCTGACTTCAGTAGATCTCTTATCATAAGATAGCTTCATCGAATCAGCAGACGTTTTCAAGTTTGAATGCACTTGATGGTGAATATCATCCATCCTTTCTGAAGCAAATGGAAATTTTTGAGGAAATTTCATCCATTGCTTCTATGAATTTGAATATTATAATAATAATTAAATAAGATATAATTGAAAATGAAGATTTTAAGAGTTAAATAAGAGTACACAAGTCGAAGGACATATAACAAGTCAACAAGTCGAAGGACATATAAAAAACTAAAGAGGACAAGGAGATGCCTGTATATTATAAAAAATAAGCCTTGAGAGATAAGTAATCAAGAACGAGGTTAGAACTTTAGTAAGTAATAGCACAGCACGTGCATAAACTTTGAAACAAGCATAGCAGTTTAGTAACCGAAGGTCACAGTAGAGGCAGTTAACAACCTCTTTAGTCATCACTGTTCTGCACACAAAAACGCCAATGTACAAGGCCAAGATAGAGGATGTTGGCCTCGATTCTTTAGTACTGTAGAAGCTATAGAAAAGTTTATAGTTTATGAGTCATCACGGCGCTTTGATGCAGTATCAGTTACAGTACATGGGTGTAGCAGTACAAGCAAGTAGGCAGCCGGCTAACAGCAGTTGACCATGACCAATAGCCTGAGGGTTTTTGGGTGTGGTACTGGACCAGTCCAAAACTTGCCTCCAAGCATCCAATAGGAGCACAGCACTACTTGTGGGTGATGTTGTGTCCTATTTGGATGCTCGCCAGGATACAGAGAAATTCTGCTATATAAACCCATGTCTGGAACTGGAAAATCAGATCTCCGGCGAGTTCTGAAATTGCCAGTCTCCAGCCAGCTCTACAAAGCCAGAACTATGCAGTTGAACAACTTAGACTCTGTTAAGAAGGTTCCAACTCTACAGTAAGTATCTCTCTCTCTAGATCAGCTTTAGTATTGTATGTTATTCTATGCCTGAGAAATGTTGTTCATGTTTTAATGATTAGCAAGTTGAAGAAGGAATATATGAATAGTATGTCAAGTGTAATAAAATATATTATAAGTAGTATTGCTGGTCTGAGACTCATATTCTTTACTCTAACTGTAAACTCCTGGAGCTAGCGACTTGTGGCTCCACTCGTCACGACAAATCCTCCAACAAATAAATAAGGTGTACAGGTTGGTTTTAATTGAAACTCCAACAATTAAGCTCACCTGAGCGCTAACCTGTTACATTTCCAA
>NW_013668477.1:39602-40623 GCF_000517525.1 Limulus polyphemus | reverse complement strand
GCAAACTGATCCTGATAAGGCAAAAGCAGTGCGTTACTGGCCAACACCAGACAATGTAGGAGAGTTAAGAAGTTTCTAGGGACTCTGTATCTATTACCGGAAGTTTGTGAAGGACTTTGCAACTATAGCTGCTCCACTACATGATTTGCTAAAAAAGGCCAGAAGTTTGAATGGACAGTTTCTTGCCAGCATTCTTTCAAGACGTTGAAGGAAAAATTGGCCTCCGCTCCACTTTTAAAGCTTCCAGATCCCTAACTGCCGTACATACTGGATTGTGTTGCCCAGTAATGTCGGAATTGGAGGAGTGTTGTCTCAGAAAGTGGGCGAAAACGAACATGTGGTGGCCTACTTCAGTAGTGTTTTAAGTAGACCAGAGAGGAACTACTGTGTAACATGTAGAGTCTGACATATTTCCACCCTTACCTCTATGGTGCAAGGTTTACCATTAGGACAGACCATGCTGCATTACGCTGGTTAAGATCATTAAAGAACTTAGAAGGACAACTAATACATTGGATCGGAAAAATAGACCAGTATAATTATAATATTGAATATAGAGAAGGCTAATTTCATGGTAATGCTGATGGACTGAGCCGAAGACCCTGCAAAAATGACAGCAGACATTACTGCAAAAGAGAGGCTGAATTAACCAGGTGTCATCAAGCTCAAGTCAAGCCGACTGAAAGAGTTGTTGATGGTGAAGTGGAATCAAATATAGATATCAAAGCAGAACAGGAGAAAGACCAAGGATTGAAGCCAATAATTGATTTTCTAAAAGCAAGTGTTCTGTGCCCTGCTTGGAAGAAGGTATCTAGTCTAAGCCCTGTGACTATATCAGGTATTCTTCTCCGGAGATGGGAAACTGCAGATGGAAAAGTGACGACCTGGCAAACGGTTTTACCAAGAAAGTTATGGGAAGTTGTGTTGTTTCAATCCCATGATACTGTAACAGGAGGACATCTCGGAGTTAAGAAAACATTGAGTCACCCACGACACAGATATTACTGGATAGGTATGAGAC
>NW_013668477.1:35798-38654 GCF_000517525.1 Limulus polyphemus | reverse complement strand
TGTTGTGCTAAAAGGAGACTCAAGCATAAGGGACGTGCTCCAATGAAGTTATATCAAGTTGGTGCACCAATGGAAAAAGTAGCCATTGACATTGCTGGTCCATTCCTCCGAACTCGTGCTGGAAACAGGTACATTTGTGTGGTGATGGATTATTTCACCAAGTGGCCTGAGGCATATGCAATACCAAATCGGGAAGCTACAACTGTAGCTTCGGTTATTAGTGATTTCTTCTTCAGATTTGTTATGCCACACGAACTCTATTCAGATCAAGGCCATAACTTTGAATCAGCTGCAAGTTGTTGGGCATACGAAAGACGAGGACAACACCACTTCACCCACAGTCTGATGGGATGGTAGGAAAGTACAACTGGACATTGGGACAGGAATTGTCAAAGTTTTGTAATAGCCGTCAAGATGACTGGGATGTCTTACTCCCTCCACTGTTGATGGCCTATAGGACAGCAGAGCATAAAACCACTGGTTACACTCCAGCAGAGTTGATGTTTGGTCGGGAACTTCGGTTGCCAGTGGATCTATTAACAGGAAGCCCACCTTATGAAGAGTTGCCTGAAAATGTGTCAGAGTTTGTGAAAGTGTTATCGGAAAGGATGGATGATATTCACCATCAAGTGCATTCAAACTTGAAAACGTCTGCTGATTCAATGAAGCTATCTTATGATAAGAGATCTACTGAAGTCAGCTTTAAACCAGGAGACAAGGTGTGGTTGTATAATCCCTGGAAGACCAAAGGGAAGTCTCCTAAGTTGTCTTCTCCATGGTAAGGCCCATATGACATAGTGGATCGTCTCTCAGTCGTGACTTTCTGGATAAAATGTGGTCGGCGAGGTAAGTCAAAAGTGGTGCATTCATCAGGCTTTGGCGTTATCATGGTCCAGGACATTTCAATTGGGACGATGTGAACAACAGGACAAATGATGCTGCTGAAGACGTGCCACCTGAAAAAGCCACTGTCGAAGAAGAAACTCTACTCAGTTTTGAGAATGGAAATGGTGAAGCTCTTGATGAAGTTACTACCACTGATGTGACTGTTACTGATGATAGGACATTTCCTGATGAAGCAGATGAACTCCACGTGAAGACCATTCCCAGTTTGCCCCTGAAGAAGAAAGGTCCACCTTTCGAAAGCACTTGGGTTATAGGGTTTTTATTAATTTTTATCAAGACTTCTTAAACTACATGTTTTTCTAACATCATGAATAGCTACACCTGTTAGGTCTTCTTCCCTCTTGAAGTACCTCTTCAACAGACTGACATGATAGACCTTAGTCATCCCATTAACTTTCACTTTATAACTCATTCTGTTGAACACTTCCTGTACTGTGAAATGTCATTTCCACTTCCAGATAAGTTTGTTATTGTTTGTAGGTTGCAGAACTAACACCTTTATTTCAACTTTGAAATGTTGACCACTGGTCTTGTTGTTATAGAAGTTATTCTGACTGTCTTTGGGTTTGGCTTCCCCACTAAAACTGTTTTGATAGGTCTGGTTAAATTCTCCTTTCTGGTTCTCTGTTAATAATAGTTTCCACAAATATTTATTTTATCATAATATTAATACTAATAGTACTTGTATCCTTATTTCTTTGTTATGTAATACATGTTTATACTTTCATTCATTAATCATTACCACAACTCCTTAGAATACCCATATCAACACATCTTATTTATATGACTAAAGTGATTATATAGACTATTTCTTTTATATTTATCTTTGATATTAATTCAGTACAGAATACTATATGATTTATAAATGTGTAATTCATACATAATGAACATTTCTGATATAATTTCCATTTATTCTATATATAGTTATCACTCAACAATAATCCCAACACAGAATATTGAATTATAATTTTCTTTCCAGATAAAAATAAAAATTGTTGATGATTAAACAAACAGTCTACATTATTATGTCTTCATATATCATCAAACAATAATTTTTTCATTGTCATATCAATGTATCATAACATATAATTCATATCATTAAACTCAACACAATCAACTAGAAAGAAAGATAGAAAATAAATTCTTTCCCCGCTGATTTTTCCAAGCCCATTCCCTTGGCTGTGGTTTCGCTAGATAGTAGATACGGACAGTGGGAATCTCGTTAATCCATTCATGTGCATCAGTAATTAGATGATGAGGCATTTGGCTATCGATATTTATTACTACCCAGTTTTACATGCGGGTAGACACTACCGACAGATGTCATACACAGCTTAATCATTATGGAATGAGATTCCTCAATCCAGCTAGCTTGGGCAGCAGACCAGGAGAAGATCACCGGAAAAAGAGACGAATTAGGGTGCAAGCCTTGTTAGATATGTTTCATTGCTTGGCCTCCACAGCAGGTCCAAAGTGTAGAGGATTGCTCGCCTACACAAGAACTCTTCGAAGTACTTTGATCTGATATCTAGATCGGCGAGCACCTCCGTGTTTTCGGGAAACACCACGGAGGTAGCCCCAGTAAGTTTTTCTATCTGTGGAGCCAGCCATTCATATCTCTCCACTTTGGAAGCGAAAGCTTCTTGAAGTGAGTTGTTCGAAAGTTCGTAGCGAACCGTTACGTCAACAACCACTGCTTTATCATGATGGTGGAAGATTAGATTGGGCTGCCGATGTTCACCATTGCTCGTAACCAAGGTAGGTTCTTGCAGAACCTTCCAGCCTTTATGACTGGCCTCAGCGATCAAGTGCTCACAAATCTTGTTGTGTTGCCATATCCTCATGGACTTCAATTTTGGGCATTGAGTGCTAAGATGGCATAGGGTCTCCCTCATTGCAGTGCAACCCCGACATTTGGCAGAGTCTTCGTTGTTGGAGAGGTTGCCTCTG
>NW_013668477.1:21271-35291 GCF_000517525.1 Limulus polyphemus | reverse complement strand
AAACACTTCACCCAATGGTGTGGCTTCATACCAAATGGCTTAGGCTACCAGTGGTTGGCAGATCTTGAGCCTTTGAAGAGCTCCACACCTTACCCTTGCAGGGCCAACCTCTCCCAGTTTTTCCTTTCCATATCCCTCCAATTAGAATGATATGTTTTAGATCGCTGGTCAGGCGTAGGGATCGGAAGTCCAGCCAAAGTGACGGGGTCAGTAGAGTGCACTAGTCTCAAATACATTTTGATCTTAAGACACGGGACAAGAGACTCAAATTTTACTATAGCTAAGCCCCGTCATGATGACGGGAGTATAGCAGGCCGTCAGCCATACAGGCAGGTAGGTGACACCAACGTTTGACAGCCTTTTTGACCAGGTTGTCTAGTTCTTTGAATAGGCTCATATTCAGGTTTCCCAGCTCAAGTTGGTAAAATAGTTGAGGTAAAGCGTACGTGCAGAGTATGTCTACCCTCCCATGTGGCTTGAGGGGTGACTCTGATATTTGCCCTATCCCTTTCTCTAGGTTTAGTTTAACAGCTTCACCGACAACCCCAGACCACGGACAGACGTTTGCACCAATATAACGGCAAGACAAGATTGCTCGGGACCGATCATCGGGAGTGTTTCACCATTAACCGTCCATGGGGGAAGTCATTGATGGTGAAGGTTTTATTCGACCCCTAATCAGCATTCCGGCACTTTTGGTGATGTTAAGGCCAAGTCTGTTTCCCGAACAAAATTTATCCACGATATTCAACATCGACTGGAGCCAGTAGTACCATGTCATCAGCATATGCCAGGGTAGAAACAGGAGCCTGTTCTTCACCCAGCATAAAGCCTTGACCTTCCTCGTCTAGTTTGCATAGGAGAGGGTCCAGAGTGATGTTAAACAATATAGGAGACATGAGGTCCCCTTTTTTGACGCCCCTCATCAGAATGATGGGGCGAGTAGACTGGCTGCCTACCCAAAAGGACGTCGAAGAACCACTATACATATCCTCCACGATTCTGATGAATTGTGGGTGGATAGCAAACCTTTCAAGGCTGGCCAGAAGATGTTTGTGACCAGTGGTGTCGAAAGCCGTCAACAAGTCAAGAAGCCCTAGGGCCATTGTTCCCCTTCGCTTAGCCCTCCTCATAGCAGACTGTAGTAGAAATATATTATCTCTACATCCAGCCTGAGGGATGAAGCCTCCCTGGTGAGAATTAATCTGCACTGCCTGCTCGAGATGGCATGCCAGAATCCTGGTATATAGCCACAACACAATAGCTACTGGTGAAGCCATTACTACGCTTTTGCTCTCAGTCATGCACGATGACTGGCATTCCACGGGCGTGCTGTCTGTGGCTGCTGGCATATTACTTCCACCCTGTCCACTCTCAGTCATGCACGATGCCTGGCATTCTACAGACATGCTGTCTGTAGCTGCTGGCAGAGCCCTTATGTCAATAGTGTCCTCAATCATTCATGATGACTGGCAGTCTCCAGACTGGCATTCTGTAGCTGTAGGCATAATCATGTCCCAACTGAGACTGTTAGTTGTAGTCGAATACAACTGGTTTGCCTGCAGGGCGATGCTACCTGCATTTATAGTCTCATTATCTTCCATTAGTATAGTCATTTCCAAATCACCACTATCTGTTAGCGTCGAGAGCATCAGCATGTCTGCTGACTGGATGGAGGTGTCAGCAGAAATAGAGGCATCCAGACTGTCAAGAAAAGTCATAGCTAAGTCAGGACTATAGGGGTTGGTGTTTTCTCCCTCAGCTATATTCGAATATAGCTGTCCTGCTTACATGATGGAGTTGTCAGTAGGCATAGTCTGACTTAGATCGGGATGTGACTCTAGAGAGTCTATGTCAAAACTCGGGTTATCAACCACCATAGTGGTTGTGTCACAAGATGTCTCGCTCAGGGAGACATTAGAAAACAAGACGTCCACCTCAGTGGTTCGGCACCTATCGTCCAAGATAGGTAGTTAGCCCGTTGCACCTGGTACACGTTGGCTGTGTGACCTGGTGTTGGAATAGGTAATCAATTCCTCTATTCCTGAAGCATGAAGTCCCATGTTGGTTGATCCCTCATCGCTGGAGAATCGCTCGGAAGCTACCATCCCCAGTTGGTGCCAAGTAGCTCGGGTCTGGCCGCCACCCTGGCACCCCACAGACGCCAAACTATAGTATGTTTCTGTATGAAAAGTATCCATTTCGAAAAACGGTCTACTCTGATATAGGGCCGACTGGTTCCCTATAAAATGCAAATACAGGGTAGGGTTGCAAACCCCTGCTGGGTACCCAATAGCTGATGGGGATGATAAGTTCCCATCATGGTTTAGGGTTTTCCTTCCCAACCTGGAGATAACTTCCCCTGCCATTGGACATATAGTGGTTGGCGAGGCCTCTATATGGGTTTGATGGGTTTCCCTTCCCAACCTGGAGATATCACCCCTACCTAGTGGTTGGCGAGGCCACTACACGGGTTTTTAGTGTTCTCCTTCACGAGTTGGAGGTTTAGTTACAGGACTTGCCTGTATCCAGCTGTACCACGAGGAGGTACCTCCAAAGGACAGTGTGTGCAATGTTTTTGACTCAAATGGTTGTTCCATTACATCCGAGGATAGTTTGGGTCTCCTCCCATTAAGAGAGTTATAGAACTCCACTCTCCCAAGAGAGTCATAGTTTTTGGCTCAAATGGTTGGTTCCACTCCATCCGAGGATAGTCTGGGTCTCCTCCCATTAAGAGAGTTATAAAACTCTACTCTCCTGAGAGAGCCGTAGTTTTTGGCTCAAATGGTCGGTTCCGCCCAATCCGAGGATAGTTTGGGTCTCCTCCCATTAAGAGAGTCATAGTTACTCCCGCCGTTTACATGAGCTTGGTTGAATTTCTTCACTTTGACATTCAGAGCACTGGACATATTTCATCATCGAAGTTAGGTATCCTCACACTGGTTACAATACTTGTAACAATCATAATATACCTTAAAACAATCATATCTAATATTAATACATATCAATTACTAATTATATATGAATATATGAGAAACTTAAGTTGCTTATTATTAAAAATAAAAAGAAAATGCAGCAATTTGTAGACCATCAACATACAATTAAGCAATGTCTTCTTCTCTTTGTCACTGACTCTTTATCATATTCTTTCCGGCTGGCTTCTTGGTGTCTTAGAATTTGTTTTAGAAGAATCAAAATATCATACTGTTACTGTTAATTATCCATTCATACAATACACAAGTTGTCTATTTTTCGCAATGTTTGAATGGATGTATGTGATAGTCACAATAAAGATGATTATCATGTGATAAGTACTGGCATGCTGGAAAACGAAAGTCTTCTAGCTTTAAGTACACTAATACCGTTATTCTACTTATCATGCACACTTTCTCCAAAACCCTTTTAATATAACTTTGTGTAGTCATTTCTGATGTCTCTACAAATGTCTCTTAGGTCATTAAAATTATATTGTCCTTTGTCCTACTGAATACCAAGCAAATATATCACACACCATTTTAGATGTCTGATGTCCTCTTTACTTAGCATGTCTTTAGGGAATGGGGTTCTAAAACTGTATGCATTCGTCCAGTCAGTGAAAGTTTTTTTTACGGCCAGCTCCTTAATAATGTATATAACAGCCACCTTAAATCCTTCAACCTACACAATTGCAGCTTTGTCTTTCCTTTTCTTGCAATTGTATCACATAATTCTGCTATCCTGTGCTTAATCCCTGTGAATATCACGTAGTTACAAGTTATTATGTATACTGAATAAATTCCTTAAATAGGGTCATATACTCGAATGGTCCCTCTATAGATCTTAGCATGCCTTCCTTCACTATTTCTAAATACATATACTGACAGTTGGAGACAGCAATATATGGTTTTATCATTTTCTATAGTTAAGTCTAAAGAATTGTTCAGTGCTAACGGTAATGGTATAGTTCTATATAGTTTAATCATTATATTCGTCACTTTCAGGGGTCTCTCTATAAACGTTCTTAAAGTATCCCTTACTGCGGCTGTTTTTACATAAGCCCATATATAATACATGTAAATCTGATTAACATAAGTGGAGATAACAAACTGTAAATGTGGGGGTAATCTTCTTTCAGTTTCATCTAACACCCTTTATAATTTATTCAAGGACAAAAAGTATGAACTTAACTTTGTATCAGCAGCCATGTAAAGTGCTTGTACTAACTTAGCTAACTCAGTGCTACTACTTCCAACAGTAAAATCTAATTATTGCAAATTATTCTGAACCCTTGTGTTGAAAACTAACATCTCAAGTTGTACCCTAGTGTGCATTAACGTGTTAGTGACATTTATTAATGCTCTAGATACTTTTCTGATCTCTTGGTCGTGAAATTCAATTAATTCATTTTAGTCACCTGTTCACCTATCGGAATATTCGTCTCTGATGATCTACTTTTTTATTTATTTACGTAAATCATCTGTAGTTGCGATTCCAGATAATAATTTTAAAATACTTCCACCAGTGTTAACTAAACCACATTTTTGAGGATTTCGGTCCGATATTGCTACACTACCTTTAATACCATTTAATTATAATAACAACTAATTTCATTGTCATACTTTGAACGAGTTTCTTACAGTTTTAAATTAGTCACATCAACATTACTTTCATAATTTCTACTCCCTGATTTGTAAGTGTTATAAATTCGTCATTCGTTCTTTAAAAACTTACACTAGTTGTAGTGTCAAATGACTGCTCAAATGTTATTAATTTCTGTTGCAGAAACAGTATGCCTACAACAATTATCCATTTATCTCCAGACAATATAAATTTCCTTCTTCAACAAATACCATACCAACCTTATTTTCCACTGGTATGATACAACTCCTACCATCAGTATCACGAGAATTCTGGTTAACTGACAGCTAATTCTACTACTCATATGCATAATTAAAGTACTTAATAAAACATATGTTAGCTACAGACACATACAAGCTGATCTTACTCAATTACAACTTCTTAAACAGTCTATCATGTTTTTAAATGCCTCTGGTACAGTCTCCTTTTACTGGAGTCAGCACTGACTACTTTCACATCATTCTTGGAATTATGTAAACTACTTGGGGAGCAAATCTCACCTGTCTCCTCCTTGTTGTATAGATCACTTCTAGTTGAGTTATTATGGGACTACGTAACCTGAGATTATAGTCATGGGTCACTGTACCAGCCTGTGTCATCACAGGTGTACTTAATACATCGTCAGTTACTGGTACATTACTTTCATTACTAGTGTCACCAACTGGAATATCCTCTGCTGTTATAACTTCATAACTTAGTACTACACCATCTTCTTCTAAGTCTGGTTCTTCTGTCTCTATCACCTCATTATCCTCAGGGGATAAGTCAGTCTCACTTGAGTTCTCACTTTCTGTTTGCATGTTCTCTTGTGGATCATCTGTCTTTGTTTCGTCAGCTACCTATTCATACTGATAAGGTTTATAATCTTTTATTTTCATTAACCTATTCACGTGCACAAACTGTTTACTTTTTCCATAAATCTGATGGATTTCCAAATTACCATGACTTGTCTGTTTAAGAACTCTGAAAGGCCTTTTCCATAATTTTGCTGGATATAGGAGTATATAACAATACTTTGTCTCCTAACCGTATTTCACTAATTTGTGCCTTTATATTCACTTGCTTTTCTCGGTGTTCAGCAGCTTTAACCAGATATTCATTAGCTAACTCAAATGCTAGTTGCGTCCATTGTAATAACTGTGCCTTGTAATTGTAATCTACTACATAATTTAATCTTCTAGGAGCTAGTATCTCCTGTATAGGTAACATTATATCTCTACCATGTAGTAGAAAGAATAAACTTTCCTGAGTATATTCGTTTTCAGCACTTCAACATGCTACTAAATAAAAAGGGAATCTGTTCCTCCCATGTTTTCTGATCTTTTGAGAGATCATGTCTAACAAAGTTCTACTGAATCTTTACACTAAACCATTAGCAAGTGGAGGATGATAAGCAGTGGTCTCTATTTTTCTTAACATATAATAATTCCCAAACCTCCTTCAATAATTTAGAAATGAAGTTACTACCTCTATTTTTCAGTAAATACTGTGGTATACTGTGTCTCGCTACTATTTGGTTCACAAATGCTTTGGCAATTGTTTCTACTTTCTGATCTGGTAATCACATTGTTATTTTCCATTTTCATCTAACTGTGATAATACTGCCCCTACAGCAAATCCTGAAGCATATGTGCTTATAATAAACTCCTTACTGAAATCTGGGTAGCTTAGTATCAGTGCCTTTAATAGAACATATCTTAATTTTTCAAATGCCTCTTGTCATTTGTCTGTCCACTGAAATACTGTTTCTTCCTTAGTTAACTCAGTTAACAGTTTAGCCAATAATGCAAAATGTGATATATGTGTACATTCTATAGATTCCAACAAATACTAAAAATGCACGAATGTCTTTCACTGTTTTAGGCAGTTTGGGTCAGGTTTTACACCATCTTTGGTTACCACGTGACCTAAATATTCCTCTTCTGTTTTCAATAATTGGCACTTACTTGGCTTAAGCTTTAAATTTACTCTCCTTAACCTGTCAAATATGTGTCTTAATCTCTAACTGTTCCCCGAAACTTGTGGTAAACACAATGACATCCTTTAAGTAACAGAAGCATTTCAAATCTTGTAATCCTGATAATACTACATCCATTAATCTCTGAAATGTTGAAGGGGCATTGCATAATCCAAATTGCATTCTGTTAAACTGGTATTTGTCTGAAGGTAACACAAGAGCAATTGTAGCATAGTCTTCTTCTATTTATACATGTAAATCTATTTTGTAAATCTATAGACAAAAAGCATTTACTCTTATCTAACCTACTTAAGGTCTTTTCGATATTAGGTAATGGGTAATGTCTTTGACTGTTGCACAAATCACTTTTTCTAAAATCTACACATAACCTTAATTTACCATCCTTTTTAGGAACTAAAACAACTGGAGATGCATACAGACTACAAGTGTTCTCCACTCATTGTCCAAGGATCTCTTTTACACGTTCTTATAATTCTACCCTGTGCTTCTCTGGCACTCTCTAAAGTCTCTGTGCTATACGTTTACTGTCATTTAACACTATCTTATGTTTAACCTTTTTTCTACAGCCATTAGTATCATTTTTCATATCAAGTATTTCTCAATACTCTTCTAACAACTTTACAATATCTGGTTTATGTTTCTTTTCTACATTTCCTAAGATATAATCCCAATCCATCCTACTTTGATGTGCCTGTTTCTTTGTAATTCTTACATTATGCTGTCCTACTGCAGTTAATTTTTCTCTACTACTAGCCTTACCTACCACTATATGCTTAGGTAGTATTACTTTTTCTTCGTTTATATTCAACCCCTTTATAGGCACTGTCTCTCTCTCAGTCGCTTTACTAATACAATCAGCTACATAAACTGCTCCTATTTCATTAGGTTCAATTAACACTTCTTCATTTGTCTTAAAATCATCTATCTTAGCTTCAACAATGAATTGACTTCTTGCAGGCACTTCAGTTACTTTATCTAATCTTACAGGTATTCTTTCTTTCAAACAGTCCTGTTGAGATGCATTGTTGCTTATGTTCGGCATAAGTGTAGAGTCATCTGAGGGGTTTTAATTATTAATTCCCTGTCTTAGAGTTTCATTGTCTATCTTAATTTGCCTTACTTTACTTTCACATACTCTGCTCTTAGTTTTCTCTATACTACTGCTATTCTTTTTAATACTTTTGCTAGGCTTAGGGAATTTCTTTTTATCTTTGTTAAATGGATTTCTTTTTATACACTTCATATTCCTACCATGCCGAATTTTTCGTGTATCACTATGCTTAGGAGGATCAGTGCTTTTGTATTATGACTGATGATCCTTAGCCTCACTAATGCTGACTATTAGCTTTATTTGGGAAGGTATCATTTGTGTCAACTTTTGCATTAAGTCTGAAGGTACAGGCCCTTCAAAAATTAAGGTTATCTCTGGCAAGAGACATTTCAGTGTCGTGAGCCTTTAAGAAATCCTGCACTATTATACCATCTGTTTCTAAATGTATCTGTTTACAGATGTATAATGAGTGTTCTATCTCTAAGTCTCCTATTTTCATCTGAACATATACTTGTCTAGCATTATAACAGTATGTCCTGTTATGAAAGCTAAAATATTTTAGAAAATTCCTTCCAAGAATCACTTGACAATATTGATTTTTCACTAATTCTGCACTTAACAGAGAAAACTGAGTGCCTGTGTCCACCAATAACCACCATACTGTACCTCTATTTCTACTGATACAGCTGGTGCTACTTCTTTAACACTATAGACAAATGTACTGAATCTCTTATTCCAAACTGCCAGAATCACTTCTACTTCTGGCTGGAATTACGTTTTTTTGCCCTTTATAAGCTGGGTTCCTGTTATTTGCTGGGAACTTTGTGTTATAATTTTCAGCCATTGGGACTTTTCTGTTTTCTGCCTTCAGCAGGTATCTGCAATTTTGGGATATGGGGCCTTTAATATCACAATTGAAACATGCTGTCTGCTTATTTCTTTTCTGATAGGAATTGTTTGCTATGTGGTCTATCTTACCACAGTTAAAGTATTTAAAGCCATCAGGCTTATTCTGTTTCTTTTGCCAACTCATTTTATCATTTCTGTTATTGCTACTCACTATAGTTATAGTAGATTGCTAAGGATTATATTTATGTTTTTCACGTAGCTCTTCTTGTGTAGCTACTTCAATCAGATCCATTAAAGTTCTGTCAGGCATGTTTACTTCATTTATATTCCTTCAGATTATGTTACTGATTAATCCTCACTCATAATCTGACTTTAAGGAATCCTATATATATATAGGATATATATATATATCCTATACTTGCGTGTCTGTAAGCCCTGTGTAATTGGTTAGCTAGCTCTTAAAGCTTATGTTCAAAAACTTGGACTCACTCTCCTCTTTGCTGAGTCAAGCTGTATATCTGTGTCAGAAGTGTATTTGGTGTTTCTCACTTTCTATATTTTTCTACTAATCTATGCGCTCAATACTGGGAATCTGCAGTTTCACATAATTCATCATAAGCCCTAATGTATCACTTTGCTTCTCCTGCTATTCTTAGTCTCACAA
This sequence comes from Limulus polyphemus, assembly GCF_000517525.1. Taxonomy (NCBI): domain Eukaryota; kingdom Metazoa; phylum Arthropoda; class Merostomata; order Xiphosura; family Limulidae; genus Limulus; species Limulus polyphemus. The sequence continues at coordinate 26,132 of NW_013668477.1, read as the reverse complement.
TATCTGCTTTTTGAGTGGCCAATCCACCCTGAAATTCTAGCAGCTTCATTTAACTCATTGATAAAGCTCCCGATGTTCTAATCAAACTTACCATTGAATAATGGTATTGTGCCCATTAAGTGCATAGCATCATGCAGACCTACTGTGTGGGTTGATCTTCCGCATCTTTAAGATTTTCATCAGCCCTTCTATCAACTCGTGGTCATGCACCCTCATCTGTAGTATTGGCTAGCATTAGCCATGTCTACTTACTTATTTATTAGTTAAATCTACTTACACTTTTTATGACAGTTAAACTGACTTACTTACTTCTACTCTTTCCTTACTATAACCAACCTGTCGTTAGTTGCTCCAATAATCCTGTTGACTGTGCCAATCTGTAATGGAAGGCTGTATAAGCTAGTTATTTGAAGTTGGACTTTAAATCCAGTTACAAATAGATTAATATTAAATCCAGGTATACAGTCGTGAGTGGAGTACACAAGTCACTAACTTGAGGAAGTTTACAATTAGAATAAAAGGTTTAATCAGAGAGTGAGATTCAAAAACATAAAGAGCACTTTAATTCCTCACAGCAAGATACTTGTCTAAATCGAGATCCCCAAAGGTATCTTGAAATGTTTCACTATTAAAACTATAAATTCTTTAGTCTGAGCAGTTCGATGACCTTCAATTAAACTCTCGATAATACTCAGTTATAACATGAATTGAAAATTGCTCAGACATACTTTAGTTTACGAGTTCTCCTAAACATTACACATTTACATCAAGTTCCTAATATGCTATATGACTGAAAGAAATAGCAATTGTTATTTATATCAAGGTTGAATGGTTGGTGTTTTGGGTCTGCTGGAGGACTGAGATCTTCATTGTTTGTGGGGCATAGGGATCTGGCAACATTAGAACAGCAGGACTACTGTCTTGTCAGCAGCATTGGAGAACTGCTTTGGAGTCCAGAACATGGGTTCTTATAAAATTTTCATAAGTATTCTTACAATTCACCAAATAGTCTACACATCAACTATCACAAAGATCTGTCACTTAATTGGCTGAATTTGGTCGACTTTGGTCATAATTCTCGGAACTAGAATCAAAACTAATCCAGTTATTGGTTATGAACAAAGATGGTGAATTGGCAGCCTTTTTGCATGTTTTTTCTCGTCTTTTTTCTGATCAAAATTCCCCAAGAGTCTCTGGTTTCCTTTCTAATGCTTTTAATATATTTCATTTCCTATCTTGAACGAAGCTAGCATAAACTTTCTCATAGCTTTCTCGTTGCTACAGTTAGATATGCTTATGTTGATAAGATAAGCAGTTGGTTCTCTTTACCACCTGGAATGCATCTTAATTTATGTTTGACATATACATTTCCTTTCTTGGTCAAGCATCATTCTCTATTCAGTCACCAACTGTGCACAATATTTCTTCTTATTGCATATATGTGTCACACATGGAATTTTATGATTTATATTTTCTCAATTCTTGAAGCATTTGAAATATCGTCAAATGCCTCAATTTGCCAAAAATACTTCATTTCAAACAGCTCTTGGGACAATGTTTATTCATTTAAAGGATCCGGTTTCTTTGGAGTAACCATTACTACTTCAGCAATGAAAGTAACAAAATTAAAAGGAGAGTTTGGCAAATGATGAGGTAAAATATCAACTGTTTGTAATCCTTATTGAACAAGAATAACTTTTCATTGGTTGTATATGATTACATTTCCTGACAAGACTCTGAGGAAGAGTTGGGTAGGTTTTGAGTTACAGCTTCAGCATAACATAAGTTTACCAAATGATGAGATTTATGGAAAAAACTCTTGGCTTCAGCTCTGAAAATATTTTCAGTAGATTTTTATTCTTTCAAATTATTCATTGTCTAAATACCAAAGAAACTACCTAAACTCTACTCTATGAGAGCCACTTCAATTTGTGTACTGGAGTTCTTTAGAGGTATATTCTACACACAGATGAAATTCACCCAAAATGTTGACATTAATAATGCTGTATGGGACTAGGTACAAAATTTCTGACAGGAAACCTTTCAAATCCTATCATAACATGTGAAGGAAGAACTATTCCTTTGAAGTAATTATGACACTCCTGGTCTCAGTCCTATTATCTTTCACTCTTTGGGATAAATGCTGAACAGCAAGTATCCTGCTATCCCAGTTATTTTTGTATTATACGTTTTTCTTTGTTTAATGGCTTTTATTTTGTGTATGTGCTGTACACACATTATTTCATTACCTAAGTATTTCAATGTACTACATATTATTGAACTGCAAAGGGTTTTCTTTTTATTTTAATCATTCCTTCAATGTGTATTATGTTACATTTTAAATTCAGGCTCAAGAGTTCATAGGTTTTGCTGTTTTAAGTTGTATTTTTTTATTTAAAGGTTGTGTGCAAATGTTTACAGGAATGATAGAAAGTTAATGTGGCTTGATCATGTCACAAATATAAAATGGTCTCTAATGTTGAATTTAATTGGCAACTTCAGGACAAGACTAAAATAGTGGGGAAGGATAAGTGTCGTATGCAGGCATACTATACATTTCCTACCTTCTTATTTTAATATAAAATTTTTCGTTTATTCTGAACGTGTGCAAGTTTTACATAACACAAGGTCCAAAAAATCCTTAAGTTGACTTTGTTCTACCTGCCTTTGTTATCTAGAGTTATTTGCTCCATTCCCATGGATATTGCTGTGATGTGATGCTTCATGTTGTGCAGAAATACCAATGTTAGCAATGTCTTTCACTGATAGGACACATTATATCTAATGGTTTATGCTTCACCTATGTTGAATAAGAATGGCCAGTCATGTGTAAAATATATGAGTAAATCTTACATTTCCACTTTAAGCAAGAAACATTACAATTAAATTGTGTACATGAAGTGGGTTTGATTTGTTGATGGAAAGACATCTCAAGGGAAGAACATCAGCTAACCAATTCACAAATCCAATAGCAGACAACTGTCTGATGTACTAATGCGAGACCTTAGTGTAAATAACATCTGTTGATTCCTTACTCGCTTGGCTATAACTACCATATTTCCTACAACAGTTCCCTCTTTCTCGTGTCCTTTGAGAGGAGTTTTTATTCTATATAGGCTTTAATCTATAGTTCTTTCCAATATGTCCTTCCACATTACACTTAAAACATCTATTTTCTTGTTGTATTTTTCCTATAATCTGTGTAACTAGCTGTCTGACTCATTCTGTCAATTCTTCTAGACAGTTGTTAGAGGGAGTTTCAATACTTCAGAATCTGATGATTCCATAAGTTTTATATGGTGCCTTTAATAGTTTATCTGCAACTTTAATGGATTAAAATTCCATTACCGACTGAAAAATTCCTTTAAAGATATATATCTGCTTTACTTTAATATATTTTTCATATCCTCATTTGTTATGAATCCTATAAATTGGTCACGTGCTAACAAATTCATCAATTCAAGAGATGCATCCTGGTACCATAACTGACAAGCCCTTTCAAATCTTCTGCAATTTCAGCTTAGTTCTTTCCCTTTCTCCATACCATTTTCAAAATATTGTTCTGGATACTTCCTTCTTGTGTACCACCTCAAATCTGTTACATAAGGCAGCTACTAATGCTTGATAATTGTTACACATACCAGCTGAAAGGATGCTTAACATCACTAAAGCTGGTGCATTTAAGTGGGTAGTAAGATGAATAGCTTGTTGTTCACTATTCTCTCCGTTCACTTTGTAAATTATCTCAAACTGAGCCTGATGTGCATCCCATTGTACCTTTTCATAATAGTCTGTTGATTTCTCAATTGGGCAATGTTGTTCAATTGACTAGCTAAATTCTGAGACTGGATTAAGTAGTGATATAGCTAGATTAGTCCAGGAAAGTTTATAGTAACAGATGGCACAGCAGTAGTGGTAACAGGTGTAGAACAAATATGTTCTCCTATTCTATATTCAATAGTAAGTGATGTTTTGAGTTCTTGAGTGATTGGAGAAAATGGTGTGGTTGGTTAGTGCTTTGTTCTTACCAATTCTTATTCTGTCATTGACTTCCTTATGCACTTCTTCAATTTTGTCATTATGGTTTTAGTTCTTAATTAATAATTCTTTAAATATTGTGTCTCATTCTTCTAATTTTCTGTCTCTTTCTTGATCTTCTTTTATTTTTGTCTCTTTTTTTTCTTGGCTAACTATTGAAAATTTCATCATTTCTACAAAGTTTTGAATGTCATATTGAAGTTGAGTCAAGCTCTCATAATGATAACTGTGTTACCTAAACTAGTCAGCTGAAATAATTAATAAAGAGTTTATCTTTGATTAAGCAAAACATTTTGTTTTTGTGTTTTACTCTTAATATAAAGTTCAGTTTACATTGAAAACATACAGTAATGGTCAGGTCATGAGAAATTTGTAATTTCTAGGTATTTCTGTAACTATCCTTTGCTTCAGCTTGCAAAATGTTTGACTTCTATGAAGCACAAAGCTACACAATTTGGCTATCTGTGCTCTGTTTACTAAGGGTATTGAAACCTGTTCTTGAGTATTATAAGTCCTAAGAATTGCCTCTGAACCACACAGGATCACTTGTAAAATGAACAGCACTAGATACATTTTGAGAACATATTAGGAAATTGGATCATACTGGTATGAATAAAAATAGACAAAAGAAAGAAAGTAAAATGTTTCATTCAATGCTTGGCACAGTGCTCATCCTGCTAAGAGGGGCAGGGGACATGGTCTCCCATAAAAAGTTTGAAAATTAAAATATCTCTTGTGCATTCTCCTATCTACTTTCATATATATGACATACACTGAGTGGTCACAAGTAAATAGACACCTAATTTTTCGTCATTTAACTGAT
>NW_013668477.1:16393-20350 GCF_000517525.1 Limulus polyphemus | reverse complement strand
ATAAATTATACTTACAACAGAGTTGGACTGGTAAACTTGATGATGTTAGAAACTTTCATAGCCATGGTTAGGAACTTCAGGAACTACACAGGGAATTTCTGAACTGCCGGTGGAACTGATTTTTCAGCCCCAGACACGGGTTTATAAACCATAATTTCTTAGTATTCTCTCAGCCTTCCAAACTGTATCCAGCACTACCCACAAGTAGTCCTGCCACTCTATTTGGTTGGTTTAGGGGAATTCCCGGGCTAATCCAAAACCATAACCAGAACTCTCAAATAATTTGTTACTGTTTTGTTGAGTAAGCCAGTTGCCTATTTACTTATACTGCTACACTCATGTCCTGTAAGTGATATCACCTCAAAGTACCACTTTTGCTTGTTAACTACGATTTCTTCGTAGCTTTCCTAGTGCTAGCGAGTTAGCATCAGTAATCCATCAACCTGTCACAGGTGCTTGTGCACTTACTTTGTTACTAGGAGATGCTATTATGTAGCCATGTCACTGACCTTGCTAACTCAACTTCCTAGTTCTCAATAACATTTCTCAATACAGGCGTCCCATTGATGCCTCTTTTCTACATTTATATGTTCACTTAAACTTGAAAAACTGTTATAACTTTATTCTTAAACTCTCTTCAATTAACAAAATCCTGAAGCAATTTTAAAATTTCCTCAAAGATATTCAGTTGCTTCATTCCTCCCTCCTTAACAAAATTATACCATCCAACCTATTGTCTTTATCAGTCAATGCTTGCATTACTGATATAAATGATATACTTAAATTCTACTTCTATTAAACACATATATATGTTTACATGTAATACATAAAATACACACAAAAATTATCATACTAAAGAGTAATTAACACATTTAAAAATATTTTTGAATATACCAAATTCAAACATAAATAATGATTGTGATTACATATTTAGACTTAAAAGTCCTTATAAAAGTTTTGGAAGGTACTCCAATTACTGTTGACGATCCATTCATAAAGTGCATACACCTTCCAGTATGTGCAATGCTCCTGTGGATACCAGTGGTAAGCACTGTACAGTCTTCCAGCACTAGTACAATCTAAATGTCTATATGCCAAACACCCATACTCTTCTCTTCTTTTTCATATAGATTTTAACATAGTCCTCATGGAGTCCTCACCTGATCCTAAGTATGTTTGCAAATGAATAATCACCATCTGTCCAGCGGATGCCATGTAGATAAGTTGTGCACCAGTCTACATGTCGCTGATCTGTATAACTTAGATGATCCTCAGGATATGGTGGTTGGAAGCAATACACATCAGACCACCACAAACAGCAATCTTTGATGGCCAACTCCTTGATCCAGTAACTTCTGTTTATCTGGAATCCTTCCACTTCCAATATGGCAGCTCTTTGTCCTTGTTTCCTGTGGTCACAAGACATCATTATTGATTGTTCTTGAGAAGGCCATTTAGTCACACCACTTGTTCTGCTCTCATCTTGATCACACACATGTGCACTCACTTGTACATCACATCACTTGAATAAAGTGTGCGAGTAAGTGCACAGGTTATGTGATGTGCACTCACTTGCACATCACATAACCCATGCACTTACTCACACACTTTATTCAAGTCACAATCACACTGTTATCTGTTGATAGGTCATTTCTGTCCATCAGCATAGTGTATTTCTTGTCTTGCTGTCACTGGTCATTAGCTTCATTTATTTCTTGATTTTCTGTTACTGTCTATTAACTTTAGTCAATTCTCGAACTTTTATATACCGATCACTTTGACTTTTATCATACCTTAACAATCAACTAACCTCACCAATTGGTTAAGTTGAATAAATTTTGCAATCATCTAAATAATCAAGCTATGTTATGATTAGATGGGGCCTACTCATTGAATTATACTATTTCAGTAGCTTCTGAATTCTCAGACAAACCATTATTGTCTGGTCTTGTTCTCTTATTCTTTCTAGCTCTACATAGACCATCTAATGTCATGAACTTTAATAGAGCTAATTTATCTCTTTTAATATATAACATTATGCTTACTAGTACTACTACTAAGCATAAGGTTACCAATACTGAATGAGATAATTTCTAATGATCTAGCCTCTGTCTTTCAGCTGTAGCTTGCATCGACTTACATGCTGTTGGAAATCCTTAAGACGTAATCCTGACTTTCAAGGAGGTAAATGTTCAGTGTCTTCTAGCATATCTATCAACTCTTTAATATCCATTTCTACATTTATACTCTGAATTAATTGTAATTCTTTTTTTTAGTTAATAGTTCTTGTAACTCTGGAATCTTTACATTTAACTGAGTTCCTACATAGTTAGTTTCACTTCTAAAATTAGAGCGTAAGGTAATACCTTGACCATGAGCTGAGCAATTTCTGGCTAATTTTAGATAACCACTATTGTTTAACTTAATTACTCTAGTATGGTAGTCAAATTGTTGACTTCGGACATACAACTGATAAAGCAAGTTCATTTTTAATGTTAAATAACCAAGTTCCTGGAGTTATAGTTTTACGATAGTAGAATGGTTTAGGAATAATTATCCTTTTCTCACATAATTCAGTTATTCTATTCTTAATTCCTGCGAATATTACATAGTTACAAGTTACAATAGGTACTGAATAAATACCTGCGTTAGGGGACACAAACTCAGATAGGTCCTTCTATGCAATTTAACATGTCTTCTTCAGTCATTTCAACATATGTATGTTGATCACTCGAGACAACAATGTATGGTTTATCACTTTCTATAGTTAAAGCTAGTGAATGATTTATCGTTAATGGTAAGGATATAATCTTATACAGTTTAAACATTCTATCAGTTGCTTTTAAGGGTTTCTCTATAAACATTCGTAGGGTATCTCTAAGAGTGGCTGTCTTCACATCAGCTCATGTGTAATACATATACATCTGGTCACTATGAGTAGGTATTACAAACTGTAAGTCTGGAGGTAATCTCCTTTCAATTTCATCTAACCCTCTCTCTAGTTTACTCGGTGGTAAAAAGTATGAACTCAACTTTTTATCTGCAGATACATACAATGCTTGCATTAACTAGCTAAGTCTGTCCTACTACTTCCTATGGTAAAAGATAATTGTTGTAGATTATTCTGAATCTTAGTGTTAAAAACTAACATTTCCATTCCTGCTTTATGTAACTCAGTTTGTCTTACTCTAGTGTGTATCAATGCGTTAGTAATGTTTACTAAAGCTTCAGATACTTTTCTAATTTCTTAGTCATGTAACTCAATTGTCTGGTTTAATGAATTGATTATTATAGTTACTTGTTCTCCTATTAAATGAATCATTTCTTTAGATACCTGTCTCTGTTGTTCTACCTTTTCGTTTAATTCTTGTAAATCATCAGTGGTTGCTGTTCCAAACAAGAATTTTAAAATACTTACACCTGCATTTATTAAACCTCGTTTTTATCTAGTTCTGTCTGATATAGATAACTATCTTTAATGTCTTTTAATTCTAATAACAGTTCACCTATCTCGCCATGATATTGTCTTATTAAAGTCTTATAATTTCCTATTAGTCCTTCTTGTAATATCCTACCTAACTGTAAGATAGCTGTTCCTTGATTTTTCATGTGATATAAAGTCACATTCTCTGAAACATTCGTATCAAAACTGATATGAGTCTTTACATTCAATGACTTCTCAAACATTACCAACTCTTCTTGTAATCTTATCAGTAACCTAACATACTGTGGAAATGGTATATCTTCCACAATTATCCATTAATCTCCAGATAATATGAAATTACCCTCTTCAATAAAAACACACCTACCTTCTTTTCTACTGACACAATACTCACATTCTATCTAGTTCCAATCTTCATCTACAACAGTATAAGAATCCCGGTAAACCTAAAGATATATCTACTAATAATACAATTAATTATAATCAATACTAATATATATATATATATATATATA
>NW_013668477.1:10990-15468 GCF_000517525.1 Limulus polyphemus | reverse complement strand
CTACTTTGACTCCTTACAACTTTGCAAGTAGCCTATCATGCTATTAAACGCATTAATAAACACCGGCTTCATAAGATACAGCATTAACTGTATTTACATTACTTTTAGGTTTGTGTACACTACTTGAGGATTGAATCGTACTCGTTTCCTTTGTTTTGTATGAGTCACTTCAGGTTTAGTTGATATAGGACCGAGTGATCTAAGATTATAGTCATGGGTCACTATATCTACATTGTGTCATCACTGGGGTACTAGCGATATTATCCTCAGTTGTTTGGGCACTACTTCCATTGTTACCACTACTAACTGGGGTATCTTCTGTTGTTATTACTTCACCACCTAGTATTATATTATTATCTCTTTCTACTTCTAGCATTTCTGGTTCTGATCCTATTATTTCTTCTTCATCATAAAAAGATGACTCAAACTCACTTAAGTTATCAGCTTCTTCAAGAATACTCTTATCTTGTTCTGGTTTTTTAGTTTCTTCTTCTATACACTTATACTGATAAGGCTTATAACCCTTTACTTCCTTCAACCTGTTCACATGCACTAACTGTTTACCTTGAATTTCGAAATTAACTGGACTAGTCTGTTTCACGACTCTAAAAGGACCTTTCCATAACTTTGCTAACTTTTTAGTGTTTTCTTTCTTAACTATTGGGGTGTACAACAATACTCTATCCCCTAATTTTATATCACTAACCTGTGCTTTTTCATTCAATTGTCCTTCTCTACTTTCATCAGCTTTAGTTAAATGTTCGTTAGTTAACTGTATTCTCTGTAGTAATTCTGCTTTATAGTCATAAGCTATCGCATGACTATTTTTCTTAGGAGCGAATATCTCCTGCATAGGTAATATAACATCTCTACCACGCAATAGAAAGAACGGACTTTCCTGAGTAGACTCGTTCTCAGCACTTCTATATGCTAATAACAACAAGGGAATCTGATCATCCCAAGTTTTCTTATCTTTCTCACAGTATTGAGAGATCATATCTAACAAGGTTCTATTAAATCTCTCTACTAAACCATTAGCAGCTGGATGATAAGCTGTAGTTTCGATTTTTTTCACACCTAACAAATCACAAATTTCCTTCATTAACTTAGAAATGAAGTTACTACCTCTATCTGTTAATAGATATTGGGTTATACCATGTCTAGCTATTATGTGGTTTACAAAAGTTTTGACCATTGTTTCTGCTTTCTGATCAGGTAAGCATATAGCCTCAAAAAAAACTGGTTAAGTAGTCTGCAACTGCTAGCACATATTTGTTTCCTGCGTAAGACGTAGGCAATGGGCCTAATATGTCCATAGCTACTAGGTGAAAAGGTGTCATTAAGTTTGGCATTCTTTGTAAGGGAGTATTTCGTAAATGTGGACTTGTTTTTCGTATTTGACATTATAAACACGATTCACAGTAATCTTCAATATCTTTCCTCATATTTGGCCAAAAGAACCTTCTGCTTATTCTACTGTATGTTTTAGCACAAGCTTAGGGTGCTGCAAAAGGTGTGTCATGGTAAGTTTTCATGACTTTTGTTTTCAAGTTAAATGGTACAACTATCTGTAAAGACCTGTTATCTTTAAGGTTTCTACATAAGATATCTGAATCTGATATGCATTCTGTATCATCTCCTTGTGGTACTTTGTTTCGTAAGGCATTTATCATTGGATCTTTCTTTTGATCACTAATCACATGATCTAAATCCCAAATTACTTGTAGTACGTTTTTATGTTCAGTTTGTACTTCTTTTATCTGATTAATTGTCTGTTTTTCTACAGTTTCAATATTTTCTACTCTGATTCTACTTAGATCATCAACATTAGAATGTTTTCTACCTGGTCTATGTATTAATTCAAAGGCGTAATCTTGTAGTAATAAAGACCATCTAGCTAATCTAGAGGAGGGAGTCTTTTAATGTCATTAACTATCTTAATGGTGCATGATCTATGATAATGGTAAACTTTCTACTATATAGATAACAACGGAAAGTTTTAGTTCCATGTACTACAGCTAGGCATTCTTGTTCAGTGACAGTGTAATTTACTTCAGCTTTTCATAACTGTCTACTCTGATAGGCTATAGGGTGTCACCAATTGACCTAAGTATTGCACCTCATTTTTTAAGAACTGACATTTACTTGGTTTAAGCTTTAAGTTTGCCTTCCATAATCTATCGAATACATGCGTTAACCTTTCTAAATGTTCTTTAAAACTTGCAGCGAACAATATAACATCATCCAAATAGCAAAACCATTCTGAATCTTGCAAGCCTGATAGTACAACATCCATTAATCTCTGGAATGTTGATGGGGCATTGCATAAGCCAAACGGCATTGTATCAAACTGGTATTTACCTGAAGGTAATACAAAAGCAGTTTTAGCTTTATCTTCCTCTTCTATCTCTACTTGCCAATATCCACTTTGTAAATCCATAAAGGAAAAGTATTTACTATTACCTAACCTATCAAAGGTTTCATGGATATTAGGTAGTGGATAAATGTCTTTGACTTTTACTCCATTCACTTTACGAAAATCCCCACAGAACCTTAATTTTCCGTCCTTTTTAGGAACGAATACAACTGGAGATGCATATGGACTACTACTATCCTCTATTACACCTTGTTTTTTACACAGTCTTTCAATTCAACCCTGTTTTTTAGGCACTCAATAAGCTTATTATTATTTAACACTATCTTGTGTTTAACCTTATTTGTACAACCGTTAGAGTCATTTTCTCCTACAAATATATCTCTATAATATTCTAACAATGTTATCAAACTCTGTTTATGTTTTCGTTCTACACTTCTTAAGATAGAATTCCAGACTATCTTACTTTGTCATACCTGTTTATTAACATTATTAATGTCATACTGTCCTATCGCAGCTAACTGTTCTCCACTACTAGCCTTACCTACTACTATGTTCTTAGGTAGTATTACTTTTTCTTCATTCACATTTAACACTTTTACAGGCACTTTATTAATACTAGCAGCTATATAAACTACTGTTTCTTCTATTTCAATAGGCTCAACTAACACACTTCGTCATTAAACTTAAAGTTATTTACTTCAGCTTCAACAATAAATTGACTTCTTGCAGGCACTTCAGTTATTTTAACTAACCTTACAGGAACTCTTTCTTTGAAACACTCCTATTGGATGCTCTGTTACTTGTGTTACGCATAAGTTTAGTCATCTGAGGGGTTTGAATTATTAATTTCCTGTTTTAAAGCCTTATTCACTAACTTATTCTGTCTTATCTTACTATCACTCATATTATTACTATGATTTCCATCGTCACTTTTGCTGGATTTAGAGTTTTTCTGTGCATTCCTACTTCTTGGCTTTCTTTTAAAACTTGCTTTATAACACTTTTTCTTCTTACTCCAGTAATCTTTATAAAATGTGACAATCTATGGTGTCTTTATTTTCTGTTACAAATATGTCTGTACATTATATTTCATATCCTCTACATAAAGTTATGACAAGTTTTTTCCATATATTGGGTTTATATGTGATACCAATCTCTACAGGGTGCAATATTTCTTAACTAAATTACAATGTTGGTTAACGTATATGTTTTTAGATAAATAAATATTATTTAGAATTTACTTTTTTATGATAATGTTAAAATAATAACAAAATTTCCATATATATCCTTTTATTAGTTCCAATGTGACATAATTAAAATGTAGGCAAATCTACATGTTATTGTTTACCTAAATAAACAGTACATCTAATTACTTTACTTGTTATATTGTGTGTGTGGTGCACAGTTAAATATGTAACCTGTAACCTGTTTTTGCAGTATTCTCTTTAGATCTGCAACCATAAGCAAGCCAACCAACACCAATTCATAAATAAGAATACTTCTATATACTAATTAAATATAGTGTTGTTACTCCTGTAAGAGAAACATGCCAGTAGCCTTTGGCTTTCATCTAACCCTGCTTGCCAATTAGAGAAAGTTAAAAGTTGAGTTGAACACCTTGTTACATGCAAAAGGGGAACTGTGAAAAATAATACAGTTTAAAGAAATTACTTTTAACTAAAGAAGTTGAAAACATATTGTACATCCCCATATGACAAACGTCTTACATTCCTTCTACTAAATCATTTTCTGCCTTGTTTGAATTTTAAAAAAACAACAAAAGAAAACAAGAGCATAATCATCACATGATCATACAAAAGAAATGGTGTTGTCATACTGAATAAGTTTGATTATACAATAAAATATACGACATTTTAGATGATACAATTAGATTGAAATACCATGGTTTGGCCAAACCTAAACTTGCCTAACACAGATTATTCAATTAATTGGTTTTTAAATAATGATGTATAATTCATGATGTTATTTTCGAAAAATTGAGAACTTCAATTTCACACCCTGTCCTAACATATTGTTACGTCTCCGTTTGTTAATTAACTTCCCGTAACTTCGTTCCGACGAAACTTTAGCGACACAAGTA
>NW_013668477.1:8889-10136 GCF_000517525.1 Limulus polyphemus | reverse complement strand
ACCTATCCAGTAAAATCTCTGTCGTAAGTGACTCAATGTCTATATAACTCCGAGATGTCCTCCTGTTAAACTATCATGGGATTGATGCATCACAAATTCTCCTAACTTTCTCGGTATAACCGTTTACCAGGTCGTTACTTTCCCATCTCTGGAGAAGAATACCATCTTCAAGCTTCAACTGGTCCCATTGTGCCCAATAGTTCTTTGTCACAGGGCTTAAGCTAGATACCTTCTCCCAAGCAGGGTGCAAAACTCTTGCTTTTAGGAAATCAATTATTGGCTTCAAATCTTGCTCTGATTTAATATCTATATCTGGTTCCATTTCACCATCATCAACTCTTTCAGTCACTTTGACTTCAGCTTGATGACGCCTCGTTAGTTCAACCATTCTTTTGCAGCAATGTCTGCAGTCATTTTTGCATGGTCTCTGGCTCAGTCCATCGGCATTTCCATGATATTTTCCTTCTCTGTATTCAGTATCATAATTATACTGGTCTACCTTTCCGATCCAACGTGCCAGTTGTCCCTCTAGGTTCTTTAATGATCTTAACCAGCTTAACCCAGCATGGTCTGTCCTGATGGTAAACCTGACACCATAGAGATAACGATGGAAATATGTCAGACTCTTTGCTATAGCAAAGAGGTCCCTCCATGTTACACAGTCTCTAGTCAACTCAGGACCCTACTCAAGTAGGCCACCACATGTTCGTTTTCGCCCACTTTTTGAGACAACACTCCTCCAATTCCGACATTACTAGGATCACAATCCAGTATGTACGGCAGTGATGGATTTGGAAGCTTAAAAAGTGGAGCTGAGGCCAATTTTTCTTTCAATGTCTTGAATGCATGCTGGCAAAAAACTGTCCATTCGAACATCTGGCCTTTTTTAGTCAAATCATGTAGTGGAGCAGCTATAGTTGCAAAGTCTTTCACAAACTTCCAAGAGTACCAAGAGACTTCTTAACTCTCCCACATTGTCTGGTGTTGGCATTGCTTTCACCTTGTCAGGATCAGTTTGCACACCATGCTCACTTATAATGTGGCCTAAGTAAAGCACCTCTTTCTGGAACAAGTGGCATTTCTTGGAATGGTGTTCGAGGTTTGCTGCTTTCAAACCTTGAATACTTCCTCTAGCCGGGACATTTACTCATCAAACATTGTTGCAAACACTATGACATCATCCAGTACACTTGGGCTATCCTCCATTGTAGGCCTTCCAATACTCGTTCCATCAGCTTCTCAAATGT
>NW_013668477.1:0-8278 GCF_000517525.1 Limulus polyphemus | reverse complement strand
ATCGAGAGTATCATGAATTATTGGCTGTGGGTATGAGTCCTTTTGGTTATACTGTTAAGAGCCCTGAAGTCCACACAGCATCGTTGGGTCCCATCCTTCTTCTGGACAAACACGACGGAAGCTGACAAGGGACTATCTGATTTCTCGACTATTCCTTCCTTAATTAGGCCATCCATGACCTTCTCCATCTCTTGTCGCTTTGCTGGAGCTATTTTTCTTGGAGGGATCTTTATTGGAGAGTGATTGCCTGTGTTTATTCTGTGCTCCACAAGGTCTGTGCAGCCGAGGTCATGATCTCCTTTTGACAAGACGTCTGCATAATTTGTCAAAAGTTCTCTAATCTGAAGAGCCTGTGATGATGACAAATGGACTATGCTTAAATGTTTTGGGAGTGTGTGTGTCCTTTCTTTATGGTTGTATTTCTTGCTTTAACATTGACTGGCTCTACCTCCTGGCACACACCCAACAATGCCCCTTCCTTAAGTGTCTGCTCAGATTTAGAGAAATTGGCCACTGTTATAGCTACTACTTGATGACCTGCCACAAGTAAACTTCCAATCTTCAAATCCGCTGGCCTGTCTGGGTCTTCCATTGCTTCCACAAGCATTGAGCTTCCTTGGGGATGTTCTTTTATTCTACCACAAATTATCTTCTCTGACATAGGGGGTATTGTAGTTGACTTAAGTGCTGTGACATGCAAATCAACAGATTCAGCAACAATTACTGGAATTTGCCCTTTGTTGTTTCTGATCGTCATTTTATCGAAGTTAACTACACACTTCCTCGGTATTAAATAGTCCAACCCTAATATGCATTGGTCTTCAATGTCAGCCAAGAATACTTATACTTTCTGTCCATTCTTCATGCCCATGAGCTCATAGTTACCCACACTGGTCCCCACAACCTTGTATAATGTCCTGTCATACCACAAAGCTTCTGTATGGCTTCTGGTACTCCTTTGTGATCCAGCACTTTGATACTTACAAATGTTTGCTGAGATGCAGAATCTATGACAAAGTCACACCTTTGGCCATCCAGCTTCCCTGTCACATAGACACTATGTGTGCTTGCCATTTTACACTTAGCTGTTGGGACTTTCACGATGGGGTTAGTGGGCGTCCCTCAGCACCAACCACTACTGGCTCTCGAAGCTCACTTATTGGTAGTATTCTTCTTATACTGGCTCCTCATATATCCTTGCTCTCCACAGTTCCAACAATCTTTCTGGGTAGCAGCCTCTCCTGCTGTGGCATGTTTTCTGTGTTGAAGTTTCCAGCATTGAGCTTTCTTGTGCCCAGGTTTGTTACAGTGCCAGCAAAGTCCCTTAAACCTCTCTGAAAGCTGCCCTTTTCTGGCCTTGAATCCTGATGACTGTACTAACCTTGGTACCTCTGTGCTGCACTTAATGTAGGATTCGAATTCAACAGCTCTGGACATTGCATCCTGCATAGTAGAGGGTGTGCTTGCTTTACTTGTATCTTTAGTTGTGGACTGTCCAAGGCATCTACGAACTGATCTCTCAGCAACAGCTTGAGGACATCGGGTGGTGCAGTTGGGTAGGCCTTGTGTGCCATACTTTCCAAATCCTGTGCCAGCTCTTGCAGGCTCCCTTCTTTATCACGGACTCTCGTCCTAAACCTAGCCCTGTAGACTTCAGACTGATATTGGGTTCCATACCTGAGTTCTAGAGCAGCTACTAGTGTTCTCTAGTTGTGTCTGTCGTCTGCTGACAACTGTCCAAGTATTTCCAGTGGTTGTCCCTTCAAGCTCGTTGCCAGATATACTGCTTTCTGCTCCTATGTCCATCCGTTCATCTCTGCCAGTAGCTCAAATTGTGCTCTATATGCTTCCCACGGTGCCTTCCCATCGAATTCCTGTGGCTTTCTTCATACTAGATCACCCATATTGCTGACACTCATATCTGGGATGTGACTTCTAACACGACTGAAGATGTCTGCATTAGGGTTTAGCTGCGGGGTCTTGAAGGGGCTTTCCGTTGTCTGAGGCTGATTAGGTCGATGGTTATTATATGTGTAAAAGACAGTAAATCATCCTTTAATGTATTTAATTCACTTTGAAATCTGTTAATGTTTTCCATTTGTACTTCTTGCCACTGTTGTTGACTCTCTTGTAGTTGTTGGAGACTTTCTTCTTGTTTCTTTTCTTGTTCCAGTTGCCACTGCTGTAATCTCTCTTCTTTTTTTTTCTTTCTCCTCCAACCACTGCTGTAGTCTCTCTTCTTGTTTCTTTTGTTGTTCTTGTATTGCTGCCATCAAATCTACTAAGCTGTAGTTTAATTTGCCACTTCTCGTTTCCATCTCTTTTTGTTTCCTTTTTCCATCCCTCTTCTGACACCAATTTGTTACATATCTGCTTGTTTGTTAATTTCCAGTAGAAATTCTCTCCGAGGAACTTCGGCGATAGATGTCCTTTCTTTATTAAACCAGTTTATTCTTTCTCGATGCACACTTTTAGTACACAGTAATTTCACAATCACTATGTTTCTCGTCACTTTAAGCTTAACTACTTTTATAATACACGCTATAAATCACAGCGATTCACAATCTTGATAACAAAACACACACTAGCTCGAAACAGAATCGTAAATTACCCAGAACTCTCTTCATTCAATCCCACAGGCTTTCTCTGCCAGGCATATATACTAAAAAAAGAGGGCGTCTCGAACAAACTCTGGTTTACCCGATAATTCATGATTATTCGAGAAATTTCACGCACGCTACCAGCGCCAAACGCGCCAGCAGTGTGACGTGACTTCCGCTGTCGTAACAGGTGAATTAAGTCTGTCTGAGCAATCTCTGTTTCCTTCCAGTGATGCAGTAAGTGCCTCCAATGTACAATGATAAAGGATGGAGCTGGTGAGATCTCTACGAAAATAGGTGGGTTGCTTAGGCAACTGTAGGTTATAGGATAGTTTGCAGTCCAATAAGACCTCATTAAGAGATATTGGGTGTAGAATAATCCAAGAGTACTGGTAAGCACTCATCTAAATGTAGGACTCCAAGACCATGTAATCAAAAAAGCCCCCATTTTTTACTGGATAACCATATCCAAGAGAGACTGTGGGGCAATCCACAAAACATCTGCATGAAGACCTTGTGTATACATAGTTAGTGCCAAGCAAATTTCACCTCACATATTCAAGAGAGTAAAACAATTGATTAATGGCAAGTTTTTTTACTTATTTTACAATTTTCTGGGAACATCAGTTACATCAGCTAACCAAATAATGCAATGACGACTTTCAGTACTGACGTTAATAAATATGCTGGATAACCAAATCAGGTAATGGAGAAATTCAGATCAGGAGAACATGTGCTTTGATAAAGGAAAATTCTCAGACTGAAACATTAGAGAAGAAAAATCCATGGTTTATATTATCATTGAAAAACATATGTTATTGACTCAACCAATTGACAGGATATTTCTGAAAGTAGTAAGATATAGTTATTAAGAATTGCATGAAATATGGCATACCAGTTCTGGAAAGAGTTCAGAGGTGAAGAAGGAATGACATCACAACAGGAAAATCAAGTCATAGAAAGCAGTTTATATGCTAGAAGAACATGTTAAGTGGTTAAGAGGTTAAGTGGCCTGGATTTTAGGCTCACCTGGGATTTACAGACACTATACCAAGAAGGGCATGCCAAGTCTGAGAAATTAAAGAAAATTAAAAATTAGTAAGATGTCATACTAATGTGTGCAAAATAGTTGAGGCAAGGCTAGAGTCATGCATTAGTTGTTTTGGTTCTACATGGAAAATTATCAACATCCTGTCTGCTGGCTATAAAAGAGTGAGGTTTATAGGTAGCAGAAGCAGAAATCAGAAGTTTTAGAGCTTAGAGGTACAGTTTAGATTGAGTCTGCCATCTGGTCCAGAATGTCTGCAAAGAGCACCATAGGAAAATTCCACCACACCAGCTTCTTTAAGTTAAATTGATGTTTTGCTTAGTCTAGTGATGTAAATTCTCTAGTACATTTATAGAATCATTAATAATTGATGTGGCTGCCCAGTTTTTAAATGTTGTTGAAATTGCAATAAGTATACTAGATAAATTATTAAAAGACTACCCAAACTGTTGAAAGTAATTTACGTGTATTATATGTACACATGATATATGTATTACGAATAAATGTATGTTTTAAGTCCTTTCAATGTGCTGGTTGTATTCTTTGTTCTTTATGTAAACCTAGAGTTAGTGGCTTGTGAGCCTTATTCATGACTGCATAAAAATATCCTTGAAATAAATAGATTTATTTTTGATGAGAGAAAGTCAAACCTATGACTAACAATACATTCACATGTTACATGAACAGTGAAGGAGGACCTGGATTACTTCCTTTATAGATTCTGGAAAGTAATTGCTTGGAATCATTGGTAACAAAAACAGGTGATCCTACATATGTTACTGTGTCTGGATGGCACAACACTCAATGCTGTTAATCACTTACAAGAGGAGTAACAGGCTTACTGTGATTGAATCATAGCTGAGTTGCAGGCTAGTTGGATGCCTTTGCTGATAATTTGTGCCACCTGCATGGGAAGTCATACCCTGAAATGGTGGCCATAGATTTCAAAGACATTCTAGTTGATGAGTTCACTGAGGGACTTCTGAGTAAGGTATCATTTGGGTGTAAACCATCCATAGCATAATGAAAGTGGTTTCAGCATCAATGAGATCTGGGGTAACCACCTCAGACTAAGCACTGTCAGAGAAGAGGAAGCCAATGCCAGCAGCTGTCATGGTTCCCCAGATGCAAATTGCTCAACCCATAGTGATGCCTAATGCTGAGCTGCAAGCAGTACTACAAAGTGTTGGAATACAAATAAGTTAGTATTTAGCAAAAGCAGAGCTATCTAATTGAACCTGTGATATTTTCACTGCCACAACAAAAGCAGCTGTTTGTGGGCCCATATCTTGCCTGTTAACTCTGACTTTATGAGAGTGGACCCAAGTAGCCTCTTGTTTTATACGAGTATAATAAAATACTTTTTACAACTTATATGTTTCAAATTCCATTTGCATAACCCCTAGAATCTTCAAAATGAATATCAAAGTTATTTCTAATTTAAGTTTAATGTTTGTATATAAATTTTTCACTTTCTCTATGATATTAATAACTGTAGCTATTATCATAAACTTATACTATATAGTCTATAGTACATTACAATGAAATATTTAAAATTAAGACATAGGAAAAGTGTACATACCTTTTAATATTTGGTGAAATAATCATAAAACATATTCTGAATTGCATGTCTTTACATATTTGCATATAATTTATTTTAATGCTTTATTAACCTTTCCTGTCTTTTAGCATTGTTATCTATTGCAATACACATCAATGGGCATCCCCAGCCAATATTACAGTATCATGGTCAGAGAAACTTTAGCCCTTGGCAGAATGTGGTGGCATTTGTGTATTACACTATCCCTTGTGAACCAAGTAGGCATTGGATTACATAAAAAAATTATTAAACATTTAAAATGTGCATCTTAAAACATAACTAACACATAAAATTAAGTGAAATATAAAACTAAAACCTAAATACAATGCAACTGTCTATCTAAGTAACATATTGTTACGACAGCGGAAGTCACGTGACGCTGGAAACATGTAATGAGTATCTAGAAAGATCGAGGGACCTGTCGAACGTCCTAGCGTTTGCTAGACTCGTGCTCTTATAGTATATAAGCTTGAAATAAAGTGACGGCGACAATTGAATTGCAGACAGACAGATATAGACAATTGAGTCAAGCGCTGTAGTGACGTAAGTAAAGTGCGCGAATCGTTGTGAATTATAGCATGTGTTTAAGTGAAAATGACTGTGGAAATTAAGTGTACTGCAAAGTTTAATTGAGAAAGAATAAAATAGTTTTATTTAGGAAAGGATTTGTATCTCTGAAGTTCTACGGAAAATTAACAAATGAACACAGAGACGTAACAATATTTCTAGGTGAGAAATAATGCTAAAGTGGCGGGGACAAAGTAGCAACAATGCTGAGAGTGGTTTGACTAGTTCTACATATAATTTTTCAAACCAATTTTAAACTAACAGTTAAGAGAACATGCTTCAAAAAGCACTCTTTCGATTTGTTATAAACATCTAGTTCAACTAAGTATAATTGGCTGAGAAATCGCAACTTTATGTGTAGAAAGTGGGCGAGGCATCTTTCAAGAGTTCGGAGAAATGTATTTTTCCTTTCTCCGAACATGCCCTACAGAACTTTAAAGAAGAATGCGTAAACAGAGCAATTAACTTAGATTCTTTCTATATATGGAAGGTTAGCAAGGGTCAAGAACTGTTGAATCTACAAAGGCACAAATTTAACATTTTGTGAAATTGCAGAAAATGAGAGAATAAAATAAAACTTTAAGAATTTTTCTTTAAGATTTCTTTTGAAATAAAGGAATTAAACTTAGATAATATAAAACTTTGAATTATACTGTAAATTCTAATGCTGATTTCATTGACAAACATTGATAATAAAATAGCTTAATTGAATTTTAAATGTAAAAAGTAAAATATTGTGACATGTGCAAAAGGGGTCACTGTAAGAAACGAATTAATAAGAAAAACAGATTCCCATCTCAAAAACTACACAAGAAGTGCAGGAGCACTAGCAATAATCAGACATCGTTGTGAATAAAGCTTCAGAAAACTAAAAGAGTCTGTGTCAGATTTGATTACCAACCTCGGGGAGGAGAACAACAGTCTATTTGAGCCAAAGGAGATGGTGATAAACATGGTAGAGCTAAGGAGTTTATGGTGAACACAGGAGTTTCAAGATCCATGCTTGACACTGATGTGTATCAGGCACTATGATTGGAATCACCACTACAACCAGTGGTGGAACAGTGGTAAACTAATTTTAGAAGGTTAGGTTTGATTTGTTTTGAATTTCGCACAAAGCTACATAAGGGCTGTCTGCATTAGCTGTTCCTAATTTTGCAGTGAAAGACTAGAGGAAAGGCAGTTAGTCATCACCATCCAATGCCAACTCTTGGGCTACTCTTTTGCCAACAAATACAGTGAAACCCCGATTTAACGCGAATTCGGATATAATGTGATGGGTCATTAACTCTTTCAACACGACCGACCTTGTAACCATAACCTCGTTACTGTTTACATACTAATAACTTTTAATATTTGAAGTGTATCTTTACAAACTTTTGTAGACTTATAGTGAACATTAGAAGCCTTTTGCACACAAAAAATCAGATTTTTAATGAAGTATTTTTACTTAAATTTGTCCGTGAAAATATTGATTCTTTTTTTTTAACTAGTCTGAGCGCAAAGTGATTTCCATGTAAAGATTAAAAATACTTTTCGTCATCTAAAAATCTCAAATTTCCTTTGTGTAATCCCTAAGACCTCCTAAATGCATTTCAAACTTTTTTTTCATTAAATCCTTCAACAAGGCTTGAAGCCTATCAGAAAAGCCTGAACATACAGGAAGTTTGCCACTTAGGTGGGAAGGCCTGGGCAGCAGTCAGCTCGTCGTGTGTAGAGAAATGCTGGGAAAAGCGTCTGGGACTAGCCTTTTCATCATGGCAATCCACTACGGAAGATGATGATGACGAGACAGATTTGTACGGCTTCACAGAGGAAGATGTGTGTGAGGCAATAAAGCTGTCTGAATGGAGCAAAGAAGAGCTACACTAGTGGCACTCTGTTGACGACGAATGGCCAACATATGAGCTCTTGACGGACGTCGACATCGTCTGTAACGTAACTATAGCATCGAAGGAGGCAAGTATACCGGTTCTCGAGCCATAAGAATAGTGTTACGTCTCCGTTTGTCAATTAATTTTCCGTAAATTCGTTCCGACGAAACTTAAGCGACACAAGTCCTTTCTTAAATAAAACTGGTTTATTCTTTCCGAATACAACTTTACGATACACTTAATTTCAACAGTCGCTCTATAACAATGCTATAACTCACGTGGCCAACAATATTTGGTCCGCATACATTCAATTGCTCATTACCTCCGCGTCACTTCATGGCCGATCTTATATATACAAAACTACACTATATCTAGTAATCTCTCGACAATTCACGAAGGTTCGAGAAGGACGTGGCGTGATACTAATCACGTGACCTCGCTGACGCAACACTGCCCCTCCTTAGTATTGTTCGTCCCGAACAATAGCCACTAACATTAAACCAATAACAATTAACAATAACTTAATTAAATGTACAGAATTCCAAACACAAAATTACAATTCAACAAAGTCTCTTAATTTTACGGGATG
>NW_013668476.1:154389-155555 GCF_000517525.1 Limulus polyphemus | reverse complement strand
ATTTCTAGATACTAGACACGTGACCTCGCTGACGCAACATTATTAATTAATAGGCATTATAGTCCAGAGGAAATTTTGCGCCCCTTCACACATGCGCCCGGGGCCACTGATTATTTATCAACGTATTTTTGACCTATGCTAATAAAACTTTTCACTTTTCATAATTTGTAAAATTCTTCTTCTATGTTAATTTTCATTTTGGGTGTACTTGCACCCAGAATTTTACTAAAGTTATGTTTTGTATACTCTAATGTCCTTCTATACAAACATTCACACACACACACATGTATTCATGTATGTACGTGTACAAAAATTTAAAATATTTAGGATAACAGTTACGATAAAATTAACATGTAAAGAAAATAGCATCTACCGGTGGAAAGTTTATGGACTTAAAACGATAAAATCCGAGGTACGATTCCCCGCGGTGGACACAACAGATAGCCCAATGGGGCTTTGCTCTAAAATAAACCGAAAATTTCTGTTGACTTTGTTTTTAATTGAATAGTAGGGGAAAACATCCTATATGTGAAACGTTGTGGGGTTAAACACTTACACTCGTATTTGCTGCTAATTTTCAATGTCTATAATTGTCCACATGTAAAGCTTGCTGATAGCGTATCTGCTTAGTGGGAAATAATGCTTTATTTATGTATAATCTCAAATGTATATACACTAAATGTTTAAATATACACCTAATAGTACTCAATACATAACTAACATTTAACATATGAATGTAAGGACTAATAAAATCATGTTTTAATTCTACTAATTAATCTTACAACCAAACCATCGGAAGAAAAATATCCAGTTGAGTAACCAATATATAACGCATGTGTACAATGAAATCATAAAAAAGGCAAAGCAAAAGATAGTGTTGTGGAATGAGTGGAATTTAAGAAAAACCTTGAAACTAATCAACAGAATCGGATATGTTAGTTTAAATTGCTTATTGGCTTTATCGGCTGTTTACAGTAAAATACTCTTGGGAACTTGGTGTTCAGTAAAATGTAAATAATGCATTTTTATATTCTCTTATTTGTATATGATCACTGTGGTATGCTTCTTAAAAACCACAGATATTTGTACTGATAAGCATATGTATATATAAATTGTACAATTATTATACTGTTAAGTCTCCGTTCGTTAGTTAATTTTCCGTAAAT
>NW_013668476.1:149340-153470 GCF_000517525.1 Limulus polyphemus | reverse complement strand
AGAGGCACTCTACCTTTATGAGAGGAACCATGTTGGATCCTAGTCACACTTTCACAGGCCTGGAAAAGCTACATGTGTCAATCTTGATATCTGTATCCCTTCATATGAACCGTATGGAAAAGTTTTATTTGGCCTGTTTGAGTAAGAAATGTTTACCTGAACATTAGTCTTTAGTGGTAATTATGGCTAAGTCTTTTTCTTGACTCAAAACAATCTACAGTATTCCACTGTTAAAATAAATGTGTATAAGGTAAAGAAGAATTGTGATCTCGAAAGGGCAAGGCAAATCCAGTTGTACATTTAAAATACGAAATTTTGTTTCACTTTCATAATAAATCAGCACATTCTTTAAAAGTTATACTTGATAACTACCAAAGCTATAAAGTGACTTGATCACTTATGCACGAATGTCCAGATGTCCGAGGCTTAATAGTTGGTTTTTTCGCCCAGGAAAATTTAGAAAATTCTAGTTTCATGACTTTTGTTAATTAAAATATGAATCCTGAAATTATATCCATTTGATTAAAATATTAATATCTGAGGACTTTGGTTGAGAGCTGCAGCTTAAGCTGTTTTATAAAATCTAAATTACAATTTCTTGCGAGATCATAACTATGGCTTGACATCTAGTTTTGTTTTTACTTAATTAATAGAAAACACGGGAACTAACTTCAAGTTGATGGCGGAGAAATTAGTACATAATTACTTCCTTTCTTTAAACATTTTAATATGCGTAAAAAACAAAACTTAAACCAATTTTCAGTCGGTAATTGGAAGGTTGGGAACTTGGTACACGCAGTTATTAGGTTCAATGTGTTATTTTTTCACCAAAAAACAAAATTTAACCAGTTTTTTAGACAATGACTGTGAGGCTACAATGCAATATTTCATTATATATTCCAGACTTTTAAAATAAAAGTATAAAACGGAATTTTAGATAGATTTACAAACAGTGAATTGAGCGTGATATGAAATTATAATCTAAATTAAATGTAACATCATAACGTATTAATTATAAAGCGCAATGAAATTTATCATTTATGGATAGTCTTCTAAGCGTATCTTCGGATACATTGATAGTTTTGTAAAGATAATAAATGGGCATTATGAGCAATTTATTCATTCCTTAAGCAAAGTGTTCAGGTTTTTTATTATATAAAATGCTAGGCTTCGTATTTTGTTTCATCCACCATCATATCCCAAGTTGAACAAAAAACGCGGCCTAGCTAACTAATGAATGAATATTTGCTGTAAAATTCTTATCAGTGCTATGAATGTAGCTATAAGTTTGGCTGCCAATTTTGATTTCATTTTTTTAAGTTGCATGCTCAATCCTTTTTTTGGCCGCACGTTTTTTCACACGTTTTTGATTAAATTTTTATATACAGAAGATAAGTATGTAATATTAAAACGATCTTAGAGCCTCGCCACGTCGTTTCACTACATGTTGCTACATCTGATCATGTTGTATTTAACGACCGTGTGTCATGGCATTAGCTTTGTAGTTTAATTTCCATTGAAAAAGCTTTGGCATAAAACTGTCATGTCCAAAACACGCCTTTCCTCTTTCCATGCTTCTATAAGTTGTCTAATGTACGAGGACAGTTTCTCAGCATTTCGAAAGTCCGATCGCATAGAAATCGTTAAACGCCGAGTATGTTTATTTGACCGAGATATATGTCTGCTTATGGAATAACATGAATATCTATTTCATTTCTAACTGCTTCAGGTATGCGATGGTTAAACGGAGCACATGACTGTCATGGTAAACCCATGCTCTGTTGACCTCGTTTTCAGACAGATATCCTTTTTTGATTATATTAAGTACTGTTCCTGAGACATGTGGATGGCTTTTGTCACTGATACTTGTGTTCATGAATTCGCGCCTCTTACAAAACGTCGCAATTTACTTAACTCGGCTGAGGTATGACTTGTTGAAGGTCTCATCCTGGGTGGTTCTGGTGCCCCAAATCTATCCATATTCCCTTGTTTCCCAGTTCCATTAAGTAAAGTGACATTTCCGATCTTATCACATCTTTATGATCCAAGTGTATGAATATTTTGTGCCAGAAACGGCTGTTATATAGCATCCCCAAAAGTGATTAGTTTTGAATATCATCACACTATCTACGTTACGCCAAAGAACGTTAAAATGTAGTTCTAATATTTTGTGTTCCACAGCGACTTTGTATCGGCTGTAGCTGTTTCGTGCCTTGATGATTTATATATTCAAAGTCGTTCTAAAATCACGTACTCAACCTTCTGCAAAACTGTTATTGAAAGCTCATAGTACAACAGAACCACAGAACTGGCAAAACATATTGTTGTGAATTGAGTGCATGTAATAAAAAAAGAATTGTAAGAATATTTGTAGTGTTATCCTCTCGGAAATAAAACAAAAGAAAGGAAATCATAAACGTCAACCCTGATTGGAGATCAAAATGACATATTGAAATAAGCCAGTAGATATACACTTAACTGTACTGGTTGTCTATATGTTTATGGTGCCTTCACATTGCGAATAGTCATTCATGAATTTCGATGATTTTTTATTTTGAGTAAGAAATCAACACAAGAAGAAAGTAGGTTCTTTATTTTAAATATTGAAGTGGTAGTGAAGGTCAACGACTTTTGTCAATATAGAGCTATGTGGTAATTCTATGTTGTCCTGACATCTTGTGATTCTTAAGTTAAGCTTTTTCTTTCTTCTTTTTTTTTTTGGAGGGGGGGGGGTGAAAACGTCAAATAGACATTTTTCGTGAGATGTATAAGGTCAAAGAAAACACGAATCTGTGTTTCATGTGGCTTCATCCGTAACTGATGATTGGTTACATATAATAAGAATCACAGGTTTGTTGTTAAGCGCAAAGCTACACAATGAAATAGCTGTACTCTGTCCACTATGGATATCGAAACCCGATTTTTAAGCGTTATAAGCCCACAGACTTATGCTGAGCAACCTGGTGGCAGAACCAAAGGAACAGTTTGTTATTATAGTATATTGTTAAAACGTTTCTCTTTACAGAAAAGTCTCCCGATGGTAAGCGGTAAGTTTAAGAATCTAAAACGCTAAAATTTGGGGTTCGATTCTCCGCGGTGGACAGCGCGCGGACAGTCAGTTCTGTAGCTTTGCCCTAAAAGAAACAATAACAACTTTACTGATTGTAATCCTGTAAGAGAGATGTGAAATGTAATTTAGGCTAAAATTTAGTATGTGTAGTTTTGTGTTATCGCTTTTATTAAATATTTTTGTCTCTTGACTATTAATTATTAAATTAAATAATTCCTTTTAGCCGAGAGGAGTTGCCAGTGCAAGTAAAGTAAAGTGACTGTTTGTTTTGGTTTTCGCGCAAAGCTACTCAAGTTCTATTTGCACATAACTATCCCTAATTTTTAGCTAATAGACTAAAGGGAACGGAGTTAGTATACAGCACCTATCATCAATTCTTGGGTTATTATTGTCTGACCAAATAGTAGTATTTAACCGTCACTCGTAATTTTCCTACTGTCCTAAAGTATTGAACTTACGTTTTTGCAGCAACGGATCGCGAATACGAACCCTAGAATTTACAGGCCGGGCATCCTAACCAGTAGGTCACGCCCGGCCCACAGTTAAAGAAATCTTCGATAACTATATTAAATTGCACAGCTTTTACGTACTATGTATACGATACTAATTATTCTACACACTACACAAAATAATATGAAATCTCTCTTTTTCCTTCTGCAGATAAGTACGTTTCCATGGTTAAAAATTAGAAGGAAATAAAGGCCTACTCCTTTGGTGACTAACGTGTTTTGTATTCATCATGAAATATTTAGTTAACGGGAAAAACTTCCCAAATTACTGTTCCAATTTTTAGTAAAAACAAGATCAAAAGAGATCAGTACATTAGGTTTTGTTCCCTGGCTTCTTTTAACCTATAGAAGGACTCTTTTCAACATCTAACGAGATTCTTGTTTAAAAATGTTTAACAAACAAAAGGGAATCCTCAATAGCCGCGGCACTTGAAATTCTTTTAGGCAGGATTAGAGTAAACTAGACAACCCGTGACCCGTCACCCACTATTCAGAGGTTATGAAGAATTCAAGCTAATTTCAATATTGCACCGAAATGAAGGTTTATTTTG
>NW_013668476.1:128546-148621 GCF_000517525.1 Limulus polyphemus | reverse complement strand
TAGACACGTTATTTACAGTAAATAGCTTATAAACACTGAACCTCTGTCTGCAGGTTTTCTGGTTGCTGGTCATTAGACACGTTATTTACAGTAAATAGCTTATAAACACTGAACCTCTGTCTGCAGCTTTTCTGGTTGCTGGTCATTAGACACGTTATTTACAGTAAATAGCTTATAAACACTGAACCTCTATCTGCAGGTTTTCTGGTTGCTGGTCATGTTCATCGCCCTCGGAGTTACTGCTGATGATTTGTAAGTAACAAGAAATTTGTCTAACAACTTAATACTGAGTGACGTTTGCTAGATCTTTTATATAGTTTCTTCAGTCAGTATCAGAGGCCTTTTTTTTATTGATCTACACACAAAATGAGGGCAAGAACAAAAGAAAATTATATATACAATCATTTCAAATAATAATACTTCTGCATTTCTATTATCACGTATTAACGTCTCAGTTTAAAAGTTCATCAATTATTCTGGCAGTAAAGTTAGAGTAAGTTAATAATAAAAATTAACTTTTTATTTCAACAAACGTTTCGTCTTTGCGGCTTAACCAAGGCTTGTAATACAAGAAGCCACACGGGATAAATGTTGGCTGAAATAAAAATGTTTGTATGATTATCTGGAGAGCAAAGGTTGTTTTTTTTTCTTTAAAAATGCCTAAATCCCTCCAATATTCATTACAAATTCTCATCAAATGTTATTTTCAACCAGATTCTTGAATTCTATTTCAATAATAAGGAGCGAAGAAAATTGAAATTTGAAAATATTTCAGGCCTAGAAAGATATTTTGTATTAGAAAAAAGACATTTTGTGCAAACAATATTATGTCAGTCTAATATAATAAATATTTTACTTATTTTGAGGCATGACATATTAAACAAAGTTCGTTTTGTAAAAGCTTTAAACTATATTGATTTTTTCTTATTTACAACCGTTATAATCGCCTACTGAAAACCATATATGGCTTTAAATACTACTTAAAAAAAAAACACTAGCTCAACTGCTTGTTATTTAGCGCAAAGCTGCACAGTGAGTTATATAAGCTGTGTCCATCGTGAGGAATATAACCCCGGTCTTTAGCATTATGATAAATTACTAGCTAAGAATATTGTAACCATACATGTGTTGCAGCAGTGATGTCAGGAAAAAAGCAATCATTTGCCGACGGAACATAACCTCCTCCAGTGGCTCAACAGTAAGCCTGTAGGCTTATGACGCTAAACATCAGATTTAGATACTCGTGGTGGGTACGGCACAAATAGCCTATTGTGGAAATTTAGGCTTAACCAACCGACCGAGAAGACATAGTATTATGGTATAAATACTTTTTAATTCGTGCTTTTTAACACTTTATTTGTTTGTTTGTAATTGAGCACAAAGCTACACAATGGGTTATCCGAGCTCTGCCCACCACGGGTATCGAAACCCGGACTCTAGCGTTGTAAGTCCGCAAACATACCGCTGTTCCACTGGGGGGCTTTTAACACTTTATTGTACACATTATGAAAATAAAGCGGGAAAACGTTTTTATGATTTTTTTTTACTATCGGTCTATTGTACAAAGATATTATTGTGAACTATATTTTGGTAAGCTATAAATGGGTACATTACCTAGAAGTAACACTGTTCAATTGAGGAAGCAACAAATATAATTCTATGGTTTATTTAAAATGTTTTCTGGTGGTAAGAACATTCAACTACAGAAAGAAATTACACGTATATGTATGTGTATTAAGAAATAAAAGTAGATTTCTTACATGTGTGTTACAATGCGCAATAGAAAAATAAAATTAAAATCTACGTGTCAACATGAAAAACGATAACCTGAGTGTCAGTGAATAAATTCTTTCTGATGGAACAATGTAACTCACGCGCATCCGAAAAAAAACAGCTCAAATAAGTCCCGGCACTAGTACCGTGTTAAAAAATAAGTTCCGATAGCCTGTAACGGTGAGTAATGGCGGAGTTCTATCCCTGAATAGAAGGTTAATACTGTTACGTCTCCGATCGTTAGTTAATTTTCCGTAAAAATTCTTACCGAAGAAACTTTACAGATACAAGTCCTTTCTTAAATAAAACTGGTTTATTCTTTCTGAATACAACTTTGCGATACACTTAATTTCAACAGTCGCTCTATAACAAACGCTATAACTCACAACGAACTTCTCACGTGCTCAACAATATTCTTACTCATTACCTCCGCAGTTCAATTACACACATATATATTGTTCCCGTCACTTTGTGACCGTCTTATATATACTAGACAAACACATATCTAGTAAACGCTAGAGCATTCATGAAGGAACAGGATATTTGTAGAAGGACGTGGCGTGATACTAGTCACGTGACCTCGCTGACGCAACAATACTTTATCCTGGCAGTTTGTTGTATATTAAACTATAAAGTCTTAACAGTTTATCTAAGTTAAAGGCAACAAATGTTACTAGAGTTTTTATCTGTAGGCTTGATTTTTTTTGTGGAGATAAATAGCTGATTGGTTATTGATATATTTTAAAATGCGTATTTTAATTTTCAGTAAAATTGGAGATAAGAGTTTTATATGAAAATTATTTTTCAGCTTGTGTTCCGCCTTAGTGGTCATTTCTAAGACACTACACTTATCTCAGAACATTGCTGTATCCTTTATGTCAAAATAAACAAGAAATGGCTCTAGAAAATAATTTTGTTCTCTAATGTAATTTATATTAATCTGTAATCTAGATTGTATCTGTTGCTTTTGAGATCTGAATCAATTATTTAATTACATATTAGGGTTAAGGTAAAGTTTTGTGAGTGAATCTACAATGAACCATGTTATTTATATATTTTACATTTGTGCAAAGAAAGAAGTAGGCTTAGCTCACTTTAAGGCTAGTTGTATGTGGTATTACGAACGTGATTTTTATGTTTTTAATACAAAATTATTTTTCCATAATGCTGACTGTAATTACACATAATCACGAATAAATGAAACGATTGGTTTTTTGGTGTAAATTGTATTTAATTTATTGAACAGAGCACCAAATGGAAGCTATAAAAAGAAAGAACGAATCTTTTATTGATGAGCTAAAAATTAAAATTAAAACACAAATGCGAATACCTCTTGCTTTCTCGAAGGTAACTGACTCTCTACTCCTCAAAGTAAAAAAGAAAAAAAATTAAGAGGAAGAAAACAGAACTGCTCTTAAAATAAAGCGTTCAACTTCTTGACATGATGGAGCAGTTAGTATTGTATCTTGACTTAACGATTTATTCAATAAATCGCTCATTTATTGCTATTGTAAAACGAGCATGGTTCAAAATTAGGAAGCCACAAAAAATACAGTGTCGAATTTCCGTAGTTTGTCAACTTGGAGGTGTTTCATAAAGATATTTTAGATGGACTTAACGCATTTCTCAGGGCGTGACGTTCTTGGCTTTTGGTAACGGGTCTCCTGATATATTTTCTTCCTTAGCTGGTGTACAAGAATTAAGATCTGATCTTGTAATTGGACAACTCTTTGGTAAGTTTAATAAAACTCTGGCTTATGATGATAATTAAAATAACTGTATATTTGCGTACAAGTTGTAATTTGAGATCAATCTTCTATTGTTAGAGGCTATAATGTTACAATTAACTCAAACTGACTAGATTGTGGCAACAAAGTAATAAAAAAGACTTTTAATCTCAATATAATAGTAAAATCTTCTTATTTTAGCAAACGTTGCGTCATCAGGGTTAATAGTACAAGGACTGTACTACTAACCCTGATGAAGCCACAATGGCCTAACGCTGGCTGAAATAAACAGTTTTTATGATTATATTTTTTAAAACTTTATTGCCAAAATGTCTAAACCCCTCAAGTATGCATGACAAATTCTGAAAATCAGTATAGTGTGCACAGTGACGTGTAAGTCTACATATATATATATATATATATACAAAGCTGTAGGTTACTTTTTTTATTGTTGGACAAACAACACGATATTGTCTCTCTGTTAAACTTATATTGTCAAGCTTGATTAATTTTTCGCTGGATCTTTTTGAACGATAAAAGTTTGTCAAAGCGACTAGCAACTTTCACAACAGTTTATATTCTGAGAAAGAAGCCGCCAATTAGTACAATCACAAAATCACTCACAAACAGCTCAATAGTGTTAATATAACGCAATTTCAGTGTTTAGTGAATTAATGAATATAGAAATTATATAATATATTATTTCAGGAACACCTCCTTATTGAAACAAAAATTTCCCATCCTGTATACATAAAATTTATATAGAATTATATAGATTTTATATTCTCTATTGAACTCTGTAGAGACTATTAGTGACATATGTAACGCTATAAAATGCCCAAATAGCAACCTTGCAAGGTTTCTTTGGCGACTTCCTGCTTTGTGTAGTTGGCAACTCTGGTAGAAAGTGAAATTACCACAGAGCTCCCATAAACACTAGAGAGGATAACATCGTGCTTGTGCAATTTCCGGCAATCTTACAGTTTGTTTGGAATTAAGCACAAGGTTACACAATTGGCTATCTGTTCTCTGCCCGCCACGGGTATCGAAGCCCGGTTTCTAGCGTTGTAAATCCGCAGACATACCGCTGTGCCACTGGGGGGCCATTCTTACAGGATGACTTATCTAACTTGGCAACGAAAACTATTATGGTTATTTCTATTGAAAGTAATAATTAACCTTCATGATCAGTAAACCTAATATTTGTATGGCTTATATGATAAATATAATATTGTTACGGCCTCTGTGTTCGTTTGTTAATTTTCCGTAAAAATTCTTTCCGAAGAAACTTTAGCGATACAAGTCCTTTCTTAAATAAAACTAGTTTATTCTTTCTTAATACAACTTTGCAATACACTTAATTTCTACAGTCACGCTATAACTTAAACAAACGCGTTCGTTGTGAATTATAGATTCACGCGCTTGACTCAATTGTCCGTCTCTATCTCTGTCTGCAATACACAAGAATACCGCACATCTAGTAAACATTCGAGCATTCAAGAACCTTCGAGAATAGCATGACGTGTTACTAGTGTCACGTGACATCTGCTGTCGTAACAATATAATAGCCAATGCTCCGCGAGAGGTTTTCGTTTATAAAATTTTGTTGTTGTTCTCGACTTGATTTTTATTTCATTACCTCGTCTCTATAGTTACTATTTGCAAGTAGTCAATAATAATGTAGGTCCATTTTATTGATGTTCTTTCTACGCGCCGTTATAACACATTTTCATCTCATCATTTAATTTCTGTTGTGCATATAGTGTTGTATAGAAGATATTTTAAACTGATTCATCAGGTGGAAAACGAAGTTTTATAATAATGGAATGTACGAAAAGTGACCCGATAAACGGGGCTAATTCGGTAACCCGTGGCCCGATTTTAACGAAACTTGTTTTATTCTGTTTCTGTTCACATTTCATTACAAATATGGCGGTACTGTGCGCCGTTTTTGCTGTATTTAATTACAGACAAGCAAACAAACAATCTCAGAGTTTTAGTAGTATATAGATTAATCTATGAGACCTTCCCACCCCTTTATATTAGCTATATTTTTGTGCGCCAGCAATACCTAGCGTCGGGTGCGCGTATACCCGATTGGATTTTATTACTCATCAGGACCTGTACCTGTCTACCCTCAATTTCAAATTCTTTTAGGCAAAATTAAAGTAAATTAAGCTATGTAACCTTGGGCATGATCATATACATCAATCGAATGAGTTTGGCCTCCTGAGTCAAAAACTGTAATTAGATCTCAAATCATTTAAGAGATGACGGAGTTATGAGCTAAAAGTTTGTACTTGAAAAAAAAACAAAAAACTCGGAGTCATTCTATGAGCCGCAATGCCGCGGCTAAAAATCTAGTTTTGTTTTCAATACTTTAACTGTTCAAAAATATTTGGCAAAAAGATTGTTTTCGTTATTATTGCCTTTATCTATTCAGAAATGTTCGGTAAAAACATCAGGTTTGATTGTCAGTGTCGTTAAGCATTTAACAGTGTTCGGCTAAAGATCTGGTTTTGCAGTCGTAACTTAATCACAACACTATTTGGTGTTATCATTAGCTCTCGTCTACTAAAAGAAATTAGGTAAAGCTTCATGGAGAAGTTAGAATGACTAATGCCAGACGTCATGGGACATTATTTTTGTGGATATCAATATAATTACGTAATAAATTATTTTTCATTGAAATAATATCTTTTCACTGGAGTTTATATAGAGTCAAACATCCATTTTATAGGTTTAATATTATTTATTACAAATAATTTTACCCAAGAAGACATATTTTTGTCTACGAAAATAGCAACAGTAAGAACATGTAATCTAAACCGTTTGTGAGAAAAATATTAAAATAAATAATTATTCTTCCATTCCATACCACTTTCGATTAAATAAGGCAACAAAAACACATTGTTAAAAATGGCTAACGTGTATTGAAAATATTAAATGAATATATGACGTCACACACCGCTTTACAAGTTTTATACTCAATTGAATTTTTACGTACGTGATACTTCAGATAGTATATTAAAACTACCCTCTTTTAACTGTTTCTTTGTTGTGAGTCAAACTCTCAGAAGTATTTACAAAATTCAGTTAAATTTTAATTTAATTTATTATTTTACTTTTTAAGAACTACTAACAACGTATTTGTAGTATTCAATAGCTTTTCAAAAGGATTCATTTATTCCAATAAATTGATAAAGTTATCTATTTATTCTAGTATTATAAGTTATGTTTCCTGGTGGGTCAATGGTGAGTTAACGGGCTTGTATGCTAAAATCCAGGATTAAATACAAAGCGGACGGTAGATAGAGCGAAATATATATCCCATTGTGTAGCTTTTTTGCTATAAAAACAACAACAACAAAGAGACAAAACTATGACGTATAAACATAACAAAAAAGCACAATGAGTTGCACTTTAGAAAAAATGAACGAAAATTAAAGACGAAAATAAACAACAGCCAATAACTTAGCTTGCGGACTAATGTTTAGATACAATTAAGGTTTACAATGTCCAGTTGAGTTCATGCTAACTCTTAAAGAGGGTAATGATCAGAACTAGACCTTAACCTGTATCCGTACAAACCGTCTTCAGATGTAGCTCACGCCATATATTCTTGTCAGAACAAAACTGGAAATTCCCACGATTTCTGTCAAATGATTTGATAAATGTTTTTAGCATCCTCTAACACAAGATATGTACACTGTGTCCGATAATATGTTAAGGAATGTATTAACATTTATTTCCGAGTGTCATTGAAATACAAGTGAATAGTTTATTAACGTAATTTACGAAAATTAATCATTTGAATGAAGTAATGAAAGCTGTTCGATGTGCGAAAAGTCTGATTAATGCCTTATTTTAATGAGGTATTGTTGATTAGGTACAAAAAGTTGCAACATTTATATAAATATGTTATGCTCAAAGTAATCATTTTACCAGGATATCTGGTATTTAATTGATTGAATTATCTCTTATCTAACAGAAGAAGAGATATTCATATATCATCACCTCTGTATAAAACATTAGAAGAGATATTCATATAACATCACTTCCGTATAAAAACTTAGAAGAGATATTCATCTAACATCCCGTATAAAAAAATTAGAAGAGATATTCATATAACGTCGCTTCCGTATAAAAACATTACAATAGATATTCATATAACATCACTTCCGTATAAAAAATTAGAAGAGATATTCATATAACATCACTCCCATATAAAAAATTAGAAGAGATACTCATATAACGTCGCTTCCGTATAAAAAAATTACAAGAGATATCCATATAACGTCACTTCCGTATAAAAAATTAGAAGAGATATTTATCTAACATTCCATATAAAAAAATTAGAAGAGATATTCATATAACGTCGCTTCCGTATAAAAAAATTACAATAGATAATCATATAACATCACTTCCGTATAAAAAATTAGAAGATATATTCATATAACATCACTCCCATATAGAAAAATTAGAAGAGATATTCATATAACGTCACTTCCGTATAAAAAATTACAAGAGATATTCATATAAAATCACTTCCGTATAAAAAATTAGAAGAGATATTCAGCCTAAAAATTTTTTTATTTTTTTTTGTAAATCAAAACAAGAGAGTTGGCAGGCTTACGTGAGTGTAACCTGGTGGAAGGTAGAACATTTTTACGATCCCATTTTTCTGATTTTTTTTTGTTCTGTAAGTTATTGTAAGATTTTAATTATTCTTTGAAACATCATATATGCACAAAGTAAGTTTTTCACCTAAGAAGTTGATTGTAAAAAGTTTCGCGTCAGAAAAATCTAATTTTTAGAAAAACCTTAGTGAACTGACGATTTCAACTATGTTGGAGGACATTTAGTTTTGTTGAAGGATTTGTTTGTTTGTTTGTAATTTAGCACAAAGCTACACAATGGGCTATCTGTGCTCTGCCCACCACTGGTATCGAAACCCGGATTCTAGCGTTGTAAGTCCGCAGACATACCGCTGTACCACAGGGGGGGGGGGCTATTAATTATAAGTTTCCTGGGTAGGTAAGAGGCTAAAATAGCCTATTTAATCAGAGATCTAAGTTAATTTTTCTTTAAAAAATACTGAATTTGTATTTTAGCGTTTTTACCAAATTTGTGAACAGGCTTGAGTCCGCAATAGTAAACTTATCAACAATTTGATTGTTTCTATATTCTCCCTATATTCTCTTCAGTGTATTGAATGTATTCTAACAAGTTTATCACAATAAAGGAAACTGTAAATATGATATCATTAACATATGCGATCGTAAAACCAGATTTGAATTTTGAGCGCAATATACGAATTGTCACAATTGCAAGTTGGAGATGAGTCACAGGCAATAAATATTAAAGGTACTGAAAAAATAGAATCTTGTTGTCATCTATATGATTACGTAAGAGAATTTTCAAAGTTGTTTAGTTGTTTTTTTTTATGAAGACCAAACACTTAACTGTCTATGGATAATTAGTTACAAACAATTAATCTTTACAGCTATGTACGTAAGTTGATGGTTTTTAGCATTCGGGCAGTGTGCATTGTTTACATCCTACTAAGATGGTTCAATATGTATTTTACTTCACGTTTCAACGCCACTCACCAGGGTTTACTGTGTAGAGCAGTGGTTTCCAAACTCTTTTAGTCTGAGGCTCCGTTGATCTGAATATTGCCCCCAAATGGCACAGCGGTATATCTGCGGACTCACAACGCTAGAAACCGGGTTTTGACACCCGTGGTGGGCAGAGCACAGTTAGCCCATTGTGTAGCTTTGGGCTTAACTTCAAACAAAATTGATCTGAACAAAAAAAGAGTGAAGTCCCCAAATCTGTAAAAATACATCAAAATGTGATTTATCAGTTTCAAAAAATAATTACTAATGAACTTTAACGATATCTAAGTACTCTTTCTATTAAACTATATGTTTGTAATTTAATGTGGTCTTTTATTATCAATTTATAGGCACTGTACTTAGACCATTATCAATATATTATGTTTATGTTAAATTTGTAGACTGATGAGCAATTATACATACTTAATTTTATGCAAGGTTGTCTTAATTTCGTTTTAAAATATGTATTTTGTGTTTTTCTTAGCAGAGCTACATCGGGCTATCTGCTGTGTTCCGGGGGATGAGGGGGAGCGGCTCCTACTTTGGGAAACACTGGTCTAGAGAACTGATGACTGACTGAATATTGATTAGGCGGGATATTATGAAATACAGTTTAACTCAGCATAATAGATCAGTTTAATTTGAAATTGGAAAACAATTTATCGGTCATATAAGGTTGATAGTTTATAAATTATGTTAATAACTTAAGCAGATTCTAAAATAAAATGTATTGTTGCATTAGAATCACCTACTTAAATCCTGTTGTATTTATTTATATTTTAGTGAGTTTGTTTTTATTAACGTTTATGACATTGTTTACGATAGGTTTTCAAGATTTTATTATTGTATTGTTACTTTGGAGTAAGTTATCAAAAGTTTGT
The DNA here is from genome assembly GCF_000517525.1 of Limulus polyphemus. Taxonomy (NCBI): domain Eukaryota; kingdom Metazoa; phylum Arthropoda; class Merostomata; order Xiphosura; family Limulidae; genus Limulus; species Limulus polyphemus. The sequence goes on along the minus strand of NW_013668476.1, from coordinate 138,619 downwards.
TTGTGTTAATCTATTTTTGCCAGTTCGTTTTAAACCTTATATAAAATTAATTGATGTTATGTTTTTCAAATGATTGTAAACAGGTACTTTGATGTATTGAAGTCGAAGTCGATTAAAATGACAGTGAGCGTCTGAAATTATAAAAAGGTATTTAACAAGAATTGGAAAAGGGAACCATATCTCGCTATTGCACTGGAAATCAAAGGCATTTCTCAAATTAGATTTTTTTAAAGAATCTCGGAGGAAAACTACTTGCCATCTAGCGGCGGTAAAAGAAACCGCAACGACAAATTAGCTAACTTGTAAAGAAGGGCTGCAGAAGTTTCCAGTTGGCTGTAATATACAACTAATCTGATTAATCAACAACAATATAGAAGAAAGGCAGAAACCACAACCTTATGTGGTGAGTGGATTTAACACGAGCAGAAAACATTAAAACCACTGAAATCAAGAAATATTATTGGTACAAGTAAACCTCATACCTTGTTTATATTAGTATATTGTTTTTTCATAACTACTAGTTTAGCCAACTTAGTATTGCAAGCTTATATGATTATCATGTAAATAGTTGAAATAGTGATTAGATGTTGTAAGTTTATAGTTGTTAATTACAATACAAACATTTTACTTTGATGAGTCCTTTTAGAGTTTATGTTTTGACACTAAAGTCAGTCATTCGCAAAGATTAGATATTGCTTTGCGACACACCTTTTTCTGTGTAGTCCCGTTTTCTTTATAAGTAATTAGTTTTTGTAATTTACTTTTATAAGTAATTAATTTTTGTTATTACTTGCGTTGGAGAAGGTTATCATTAAAAAACTAATTCACCTGACAAACATAAAGTCGTTCTGCTTCTGCTAGTCAAGCGGTTGGTAGATGAGCGCTAAAGAAGTATTGACACGAGATATGGAACTTAATGATCCCAGCATGCCGTCATTATAAGTATCCAGACCAAAGCTAATCGATGATAATTTGCAGAATATTAGATGTGGAGAAGTTGTTGTAATTACATAATGAGTTTTTGCGCTCTGTTCACCGCAGGGACATGCGCCTCGAGTTTTAGATCTGTAAGTCGGTAATCCTACCATTGACGTGTCGAGGTACTTTCATTAAGATCAGCACATCTTAGAAAGAAAAAAAAAGTGATACGGCGAGGGATAACAGAAAGTCGCGTTATTTTTTTCTAAGAAGCATTCTTTAGAGATGAGGCCTTTTGATGTATTATAGATGAAAATGTCAATCTGTGAGAGATATAAGGTTTTCTGTTATAATGAAGATATATGTCTGTCTGTGACAGATACGAAGTCCTCTATTACACTATAGATGAACATGCTAATCTGTGAGAGATATTAGATCCTTCATTGTACTACATATAGATGAAAACGTCAATTTGTGAAATATATTAGGTCCTCCTCTATTTTGTAGTCTGTGAAAGATAGTTTAGTGTAGATGGTTACAACGGTGATATGTGAGAACTATAAGTCTGTTTCAATATAGATGAATATAACGATCTGTGATAGCTGTTAGGTGTCTAGAACTGCATGCCATCCTTGAAGGGACACGAAGTCCAGTACTGTGGTGTTGGTAGACATAACGGCCTACATGAAGTATGTGGCTCTTTACTGTATTGTATTAAACATGATGGTTTGTAATAGACACGAGACCGTTAAGTAAAGTCTAGATGCGCACGGTACTTGATAAGTGGTATGAAGTCCAATATTAGGTCAACATTGAGAGCTCTATGATATTTTTATATTCCAGACTAGATAGGCACAACCACCTGTGAGAGAGGTGACATTTCATATTCTATATAGGCATAACAACCTATAAAGAAAGAGGGTGAGATTTATATTCTAGACTAGATAGGCACGACAACTCATGAGAGAGATCATTTTAAAACTTAACTTAATACGTGAAAGACAACATTACGGATGTGATAACACGAAAATATTTCAGAGGCATTGGAAACTGTCAAAGCTTTAGGTAACTGTACTGAGATGATTGTAGTCTCAATATTTTTAAAAGGTAAACCTAAAACTTTTCTGTACTACTTGTGCCTGGACTTGTAAGAAGAGATCAAGTGTTTTAAACATGTCACCAGAACTTCTATAATTCATTTTATTACTTTATGTTTATTTATTTGTTTATGGAATTTCGCCCAAAGCTACTCTAGAGGTACTTGCGCTAGCCGTCCTTAATTTTGAAGTGATGGACTAGACGAAAGGCAATTAATTGGTCAACACCACCCATCGCCATCTCTTGGGCTACTCTTTTACCAACGAAAAGTAGGATTAACTATCACATAATAACGCCCCCACCACTGAAAGGGCGAGCATGTTCGGTAACGGGATTCGAACTCGCGACTCGCAGGTTGCGAGTCCAGCGCCCTGACCACCAAGTCACGCCAGACCTATTTTATTTTTTAAGTATAATTAAATAACAAATGCAGTTAAAGTACAAAATGATTTATAGTAGTATAAGCACGCAATAAAGTTTAAAGAATCAATCAATAATATACTGTTTGAGGTAAAACTTCACTATTGTGGAAACAAAAATATGATTTTTTAAATAACTAGTAAAACTTTGCAATCAGAAACCACCGTATTTCTCTTAGGGGTCAAGCGTCGCTTAATGGTTAACGTGCCTGGACAGTGAATTCGACAGTTCGTGATCTGATGCCGTTAAAACACATTTCACTTTAAAGCCGTGTGTGTTGTTTAAGAGTAACAGTTAAGTCCCACTATTCGATTAAATAAAAGTAGCCTAAAAGTTGACTGTGGGTACTTTTGCCTAGATGCTTTTTCTCTAATCTATGAGTTAAAAATCAGTGGCTACTATGCGCAGATAGCCCTTGTGAAGATATGCGCGAAATTTTGAAATAAATAAATGTAGAACGTTTATTGGTATTTATTAATTGTGACCACAAACGAAATTTCTCTCAGCTTTTTTGTTGAATCTCGCAAAGCTGCTAGAAAACAACTTGCGCTAGCTGTCTCTAATTTTGAAGGGATGAACTATATGGAAGACAACTATTCAATACCACCCACCGCCAACTCATGGTCGACTCGAATCAATTAGTGTGATTTGACCGTCACTCTTATAGCACACCCACGGTCTCAAAGTGTGGAGTGTGATATTTTTTTATGGTAACGAGTCACGCACCATGGTACCTTGGATCCACAGTTCATCATGCCAACTAGTGGTCCTCACTCGGCTCTTTGTTCTCGGTGACAAAAGTATTAATCATAAAACTAAAACTATTTGCATCTTTGTAAGAATCTCCAAGTTATAGAGGATTTACTGTAATCTAAAATTATTATTATTTATATTTTAAAGTTTCATTTGTTTTCAGTCCTGCGCTGATCTAGTACGAGCATATGCATGTTCAAAGGAACGAAGACAGGCAGAAAATTACTCATTCTGACCCAATACCAGCGTGTGTTTGTTATTAGGAACAAAGGCAGGCAGACAATTATGGTTAGGTGGTTAGGGTGCTCGACTCGCAATCTGCGGGTCGCGGGTTCGAATCTCCGTCCCACCAAAAATGCTCGCCTTTTCAGCTGTGGGGGGGGGGGCGTTATACTGTGACCGTCAATCCCACTATTCGTTGGTAAAAGAGTAGCCCAAGAGTTGGAAGTGGGTGGTGATGACTAGCTGCCTTCCCTCTAGTCTTACACTGCTAAATTAGGGACGGCTAGCGCAGATAGCCCTCGTGTAGCTTTGCACGAAATTCAAAAACAAGCAAACAGAAAATTATCTAAGCTGATACATTAATAAAATGTGTCTGTTAAAAGGAACGAAGCAAGTAGAAAATTATCCACGCTGATCCTTTAATAGAATATGTCTGTTAGAAGGAACGAGGGCAAGCAGAAAAGTACTCACACTGATACATTAATAGAATATGTCTGTTAGAAAGAACGAGGGCAAGCAGAAAATTATCCACGCTGATCCATTAATAGAATATGTCTGTTAGAAAGAACGAGGGCAAGCAGAAAATTATCCACGCTGATCCATTAATAGAATATGTCTGTTAGAAGGAACGAAGCAAGCAGAAAGTACTCACACTGATACATTAATAAAATATGTCTGTTAGAAGGAACGAAGCAAGTAGAAAAGTACTCACAATGATACATTAATAGAATGTGTCTGTTAGAAAGAACAAAGGCAAGTAGAAAATAATCCACGCTGATCCATCAATAGAATATGTCTGTTAGAAGGAACAAAGGCAAGCAGAAAATAATCCACGCTGATCCATTAATAGAGTATATGTGTCAGAAGGAACGAAGGCAAGTAGAAAATTATCCACGCTGATCCATCAATAAAACGTATATATTAGAAGGAACGAAGCAAGCAGAAAAGTACAGTCGAGCGCCCTAACCACCTGGCCATGCCAGGCTCCAGCTATTAGATAAACTGATCATTATATTTTGATTTCGATAAATGCTTTGGATTGTTATAATTTTTACATTTTGTGACAAACGTTGATCCAGAAGAAGCTGACTAACTGGCAATGCTATATCTCTTCTGATGGAACTGGGCGTGGACAAGTGATTAGTGTGCCCGGACTGTGAATTCGAGGATTCATGGTTCACGGCCAGTTGTTACACAAATGAGCTCCGCACTTTGGTAATCGGGGTACTTTGTAAGAATGACGGTCGAATTCTACTATTCGATCAGACAAGAGTAACCCAAAAGTTGACTGAAAATGCTTTTGACGAACTGTCTTTCTTCTAATCTATCAGCTTAAAATTAGCGACGGCTATGAGCAAATAACCCTTTATGTAGCTTTGCACTACAAATTCCGAAAAAAAAACTGCCATGATAAGACCAGCAATTGATCATATTAGAAATTTTATTGCTTAAGATAATATTTAATGTGTTGTATGAGGTAAACCCAGAGAGTAATAAAATTATTGAAATTTGCAATAAATACAATATACTTGATAATATGTGTCTATAGGTCTTTGGACTAAAGTGAGTCATCAGAAAAATAAATTATCGTTTATACAATTTGTGGCTGCAGAGACTGAGGCGTTAACACTATACGTAGGCGCTGAAGCTTTATAAGGGTTGTTGTTTGACGTGTTGTTGGTATACGTGATCGCGTGAAACCAAAATATTTGTGAACTTTTCCTGTCACTGTAAAGTGAGTTACCCAGAAAAATAAATCATCGGTTATAAATAAAAAAAGTTAGAGTCAAACTAAGATATGTGTGAACTCTTGCAGTCACTGTACAGTGAGTTACCCAGAAAAATAAATCATTGGTTATAAATAAAAAAGTTAGAGTCAAACTAAGATATGTGTGAACTGTTACAGTCACTGTAAAGTGAGTTACCCAGAAAAATAAATCATCGGTTATAAATAAAAAAGTTAGAGTCAAACTAAGATATGTAAAGTGAGTTACCCAGAAAAATAAATCATCCGTTATAAATAAAACACGTTATTGTCGAATCAATATATACGTGAACTACTGTTAGCTTAAAATAGATATCATTATAAATAATCGTTAACCGATCATACTAACATGTTTTCAAGTTAGAAGTTAATAGTATTATGACTAATGACAACATTTGCCAGTTTGATTAATTTCAACTCACTCTAGTTGATTTAAATTGGGAACCTGTTGATAACTTTAACAAAATAAGTTTGAAATCAGAAAGGCTCAAATGTAACATTAGCATTAATCATAGCCAACAAGTTTGTGTTTAATTTTTCCACATACAACGCTATAGCGATGAATTTCACCAAATATATAAAGTTGTTAGAAAACACATCTTGTGGAATAATCTTGGGTGTTCATTTACAACTTTAAACCGTAGGTATTGACAGCATATACGTATTACATATCTAAAGGTCAGCTGTGAAGATGTGAGAACAAATTCAACGGAACCCATTAAATATATACTAAATAAATAAAAAGAAATATAACACTAAATTTCAGTGCGAAACATTTCTCAGATTTTAAATAGGAATGTTACTCTTAAGAGATATGTTTAGATATGTTTCAATAGAGTTGTTACTTTTAATCCACAGCCACTACATAATCTATGTTGATTTTTTGTTACTGAAAGAAATACTTTAAACAAAATAGGTCTGCAGTTGAAGGCACAGTTTATGTCTGTCGAAACTGTGAACTTAAAAGTTATATGTGTGGGCGCTGAAGCTTTATAAAAGTTTCTGGTTAACGTGTTGTCGGTAACGTGACCGAGTGAAAAACACCAAGAAGCCCGTATAACACTGAACATTATTATCTGGATCCAAAACATTCACAAGTGTAGACCTCTTGTTCTGATTCACAACGCTGGCTAATACTGAGTAAAAAAAAAAAAAGGTTATGCACATTAACGAGAATCTTTCGTATTCACACTAAAAAATTCTTAGGTCCTAGATATCTTTAATGGGATACCCAATGGCTTAACGGCAAATCTATGGACTTATACGCTGAACATCGGGCTTCAATACTCGCGGCAAAAAAAAACACAGATAGCCCATTGTGTGGCTTTGTGCTTAACACCAAATAAACAAAATTGCAACGGCGGCTTAACCAAGACCTTTTCGACTCCTCATCACGAACAGCTCCCACTTCTCCCTCCTTCATCACTCTTCTGTCTTTCTAGAACAGCCATCACAGCGCCACCCTATCACTTAATAATATACTAATTAATTTTTAAATCTATGACCAGTTCAGTAAACCAATAAGAGAATTTTTCGTATTCTTGATATTGACGGGTAACTAAAATTTTCTGTGATCCTTTTTACATTAAAAAGGTAGAATTCGCACTTACTAAGTGTTTTTGTAACGTGCCCAGTTGATACTGTTTTCACTAGAGACGTTATAGGTGAATAGCCGATTAACACTTTCTGATTAACCTACCTTAATATGGTGCTAAAAGTACCTACATCTGTAAAGGCGTAGAAGGCGTGGGTCGGGGGAATGCCCACCAAATTCTGACCCAAATAGTTTTTCGGGCAAAAATCACCCAAAATATTTGGACAAAAGCTCTGTACATATCTATAACTTTTATATTTGCAAATTGATTATGTTTTTTCAGAAAATAGATTACCCACACGTGACATTATCACTTGCATCTTTTAACCCGTTAGCGCCGTATGGTTCCGCATGGAAGTCAATGGAGTCATAAGCGACTTTAACCCTTATAGTACAAGATTTTAAGGTCGATTTCATATTTTCGGGCAAAACTTGTTTGCCCCCCCCCCATTCAAAATCAAGCCCCTACGCCTATGTACATCTGAACATAAAAGAGAGCGTACAAAAACACCATTAAAGTGTAACACCTTGTTTATAAGCGCAAAGCTACGCAATGGTTTATCTGCGATGTGTGAGTATCAAACCCCAATATTTTGTGTTATAAGTGCTCACTTTCTACTTTATATGTGCATATATCTACCTAAACCCAAGAAGAAGAATAAGGGATCATATTAAAACAATACATAATAAAGAGGACCCATTAAAACATTAGGTTGAGTATGTTACACTAAAATGATTTTGAACCCTTACCATATCGTTACAGTCCATGTCGCTACGTGCAATCATGTTGTATCTGACGGCTTTTCATCTTACAATAGTTCTACGTCGTAGTTTCCATTGCAAAAGGTATGGCCCGTCATGGCGAGATCGTTAGGGCGCTAGACTCGCAATCTGAGGGTCGCGGGTTCGAATCCCCATCCGAAAAAACATGCTCGCCCTTCCAGCCGTAGAGGCGTTATAATGTGACGGTCAATCCCACTATTCGTTGGTAAAAGAGTAGCCCAAGAGTTGGCGGTGGATGGTGATGACTAGCTGCTTCCCCTCTAGTCTTTCACTGCTAAATTAGGGACGGCTAGCGCAGATAGCTCTCTTGTAGCTTGGCGGGAAATTCAAAACCAAACCATTGCAGAAGGTACATCGTAAGGCTGTCATGTCCAAAACACACCCATACTCACCGCAGCTTTCCACACAGCTATCTAGTGTACGAAGACAACGGTTTCTTTGAGTCCGTTTCAAAAGTCTGATTGCAAAGAAATCTATAGGTGCTGCGTCTGCGATGGCTTAGTAGGAAGTACCATGAATAACTATTTCATTTTCCAGCTGCTTGAGATATGCGACCGTTCAACGGCTGTTACACACCTTTAATTAAATCAATCAATTTTTAGTCATATCACACTACTTACGAAACGCCAAACAATGTTAAAATGTAGTTCTGATGCATGCCGTTCCACCGCGACTATATATTGGCTGTGGTTGCTACGTGATTTGCTGGTTGCATATTCAACCATCCGTATACCTGAACATAAGGGGAGAAAAGAGTGGACATTCAAAGATCCAGTAAAATAACACATGCCTGTATAAATATAAGGAGAGAAAGGGAAACGCTAAGAGATAATACAGACACAGTATTAGTGTGCTTTAAAAAATCATACAGCCGCAATATCAGTGAGTCGTTAGAAGACAATACAAACAAAATATCAGTGTGTTTTAGAAAATAATACAGAACGCAATATTATTGTGCCGCTAGGAGATTATTTAATAGCTTTGCTTCAAAATCAACGCACTGTTAGAAGATAATACAATACCCACGTATCTTTAGAATATTTTTCAAGTATAATAAGAATGTGATGCTAGAAGACAATAGAAACATAAATCAGTGTGATTTCAAAAGATAATACCGATATAACGTAAATTTGTGATTTTAGATTTATTTCTTGGGATTAATTCTATGTTAAGAAACTCCAGGACATTTGTCCACGAATATAAAACTTCAAAATCATTCAAGCAAATGTTTTTAAACAATATACTTTTCATGTAACATATTGACTGCTGAAGGCTCCACCAAGAGGGGAGAAAGCTTGCAGAAGTAAAAGAAAATTATGTTCGTAGAGAAACTTCCTAGATTTTTTTTTAACATGGAATATTTTGGGGGATAGTTCGTTTTTGAATTTCGTGCAAAGCTACATGAGGGCTATCTGCGCTAACTGTCCCTAATTTAGCAGTGTAAGACTAGAGGGAAGGCAGCTAGTCATCACCATCCACCGCCAATTCTTGGGCTACTCTTTTACCAACGAATAGTGGGATTGACCGTAACATTATAACGCTCCCACGGCTGAAAGGACGAGGATATTTGGTGTGACGGGGGTTCGAACCCGCGACCCTCAGACTGCGAATCGAGTGCCCTAACCACCTGGCCAACTTTACATCACACAAGTGGGGGTAATGTAAGCCTAACGTGGGCTGTACGTGGCCTAATGGTTAGGATGTCGGTTGTGAATCAAAAGGTCCAATTTTAAGACTAGCAATATGCCAATAAACACATCTCACAATTTCAGCTGAAGCGCTACTTGGTTAATAGCAGCTGGTAGGCGGAAGGTGCTACTGACTGACTGCCGTCTCTCTAATAAACAATTATAAATTAGTGACAGCGACAGGTATAACTGAATATTGGAGTCTCTTACCTGGCCGCTTAGACTATGTGTCGAATAAGGTGCCATTGAAATTGAAATTAGCAAATACCAAGGCTTATCGTGTCATTAATTTGTTCTAGTTAACACGATCGTAGCTCAGAAAATCTTCCGACCTCGTAAACATCTGATCATAATAATATTGAACACATTTAGCGCTTTAAAAATTTATGAATTTACAAAAAAAAAGGTATACTTGTTCGTTGTTAAGCGCAAAACTATACAATGGATTGTCTATTCTCCACTCACAAGGGGTATCGAAACCTGATTTTTAGGGTTATAAGTCCTCAGAGTTACCGCTAAGCCACCAGAGGGAGGGCATACAAGAAAAGGATTTGTTTGTTTGTTTCTGTGAAGTTAAGCACAAAGCTACACAATGGGCTATCTGTTCTCTGCCCACCATGGGTATCGAAACCCAGTTTCTAGCATAGTAACTCTGCAGACATACCGCTGTGCTACTTGGGAGCCAAGAAAAGGAATGTTGTGTGAAGAGGAAAGTAGTAGTATATACACGTTAGTAAAAACAGCCTTTTATTTGTACATGTTCAGTATTTTCTACATTATTCTATATTAGTAAATAGAAATGTTAAGTTTTGTTATGATAAGCAAATCAATA
>NW_013668476.1:119199-127546 GCF_000517525.1 Limulus polyphemus | reverse complement strand
TCTACATTATTCTATATTAGTAAATAGAAATGTTAAGTTTTGTTATGATAAGCAAATCAATATGTTTATTGTGGAATGAACTCACCGATTCAAAGCTGTTATTCCCTTGTGTTAGTATTGTGATTCACTGCTTATATCAGATGGTCGACAAGGGCGTTACATTTAGTAGCTTTATACCATATAAATGTGAATTTCTTCAAGTATTTTATTAGACTTCATGTGTTATTGTATACATTAGATTATTTATTTTCTTGTTCATCACAAGTTCTTGTTTTATACAGCGTATTCTAAAAATGTCATAGCAGTGAAAACCCAGTTCATTTCTACTCAATTACGCTTCTTTCTCGGTCTCTTAGTAACACGTTTCTTTTCGAACCAATGACATACTTAACAATTACAAAAAAAAAAGCGCGGAAAGGTTGTTATCTTCTGTTACAAGTAAATTTGATTAAGACCTCGGTGAAACCCATGGACACAAGTCTAGACCTAGTCCATATACTGGATCTTTGATAATATATATTTCTAAAAAAAAATCAGTTTTATTAACGAAACTCCACTATACCAAAGAAGACATTTAATTTAACATTTATTGTCAGTAGTTTCAATGCAAACTACATTTTATTTTATTCGTCGTTTTTAGATGACTTGTTTACACTGTACATGGGCGTCCATAGAAGTAGTGCTTACACAGATAAAATTATATCAAAAACATAATCCACAGCGGTTGCGTTAAACCTTAAAAGCAAAATACATCCACATACAGAAAAGCTGCCACGGTTTTAATACACATTATGGTGTTAAAAAGCTAGACTGGCAACTTCTACATTAACAGAATGAAAACACGTGTGAGAGGTTTAATTGAGTTACTTTGCAAGTAAATTGGATAAAAGTGCTGAAGAACTCTGTCCAGCCTCCTAGGAAAACACATTTTCTCTCTCTCCCCACTGTCCAAATAGATGCCGGTGATAACAGAAACAACAATATTTGGTGATAAAATTATTATTTTTGGTAATGTTATGATTTTATTTCATATGGGTTTTTCACAGTAACGAAAATGTGTTGGTAGCAAAAATAGTTTTACACACACACACATATTTATATGTATATATACATTCAGAGAACATTTTGCGGAAACCGAACAAAAATAATGATCTGGAGAAAGTAATAGAAAAATTGATAGTTGTCTCAGAAATAAATTGTTAAAACAAACGCCTAAAGTTTGCGTTGTTGATGTTGGCGTCTCTTATTTTTTTATGTTTGATTTGTTGTTGTTTTGTTATTTCGTGAAAAGCTACACGAGGACTATCTGCGCTATTCGTCCCTAATTTAGCAATAATAGGCTAGAGGGAAGGAAGCTAGTCAATACCACCCAATGCCAACGCTTGGACTTCTCTTTTACTAATGAATAGTGGGATTGACCGAAACATTATAACGCCCCCATAGATGAAAGGACGAGCATGTTCGGTGACAGGGATTCGAATCCGCGACCCGCAAATTGCGAGTCGAGCGTCCTAATCACTAGGCTATGCATTTTTAACCTCGGCATAGCGGCTCATAGAATGGCTCTCAGTTTTTGTTTGTTTTTTGAACTACAAACTTTTAGCTCATAGCTCCGTCAACTCTTGGTCAATTTGAGATCTAATTACAGTTTTGGACTCAGTAGGTCAAACCCTTTCGATTAATGTATTGACCACGTCTCAAGGTCTCATATATTAATTTACTCTAATCTTGTCTAAAATAATTTCAGTTTGAGGGTAGGCTGGTAGAAATATTGATGAGTAATAAAACCGAATCGGGTATACGCGCGCCCCACTTTTGATATTGCTGGCGTACTAAAATAAAGCTAATTATAAAGGGAAAAAAGGTATAATAGATTAATTTATTCTAATTCTGCCTAAAAGAATTTCATGTGCCGCGGCTATTGAGGATTCCCTCTTGATTAAAAATTGTTCCCAATTTCACGATTTTTGTTTCAGTTAGCATTATTCTCTATGTTCAGAACCTTTCCCAGTTGGCCTGTAACTGGATCTTGTTTTATAGAATACGAGTAGTACTAAATTGCAGGTATATAAATGATCACTGTAATATTGTCTAACTGACCAAAGTGCCGTAGGAGAATGACTCTTAACTAATCCAACTTATTACCTTTCATGGGAAAACATGTGCAATCGTGGTCTGAAAAGTACAGATTAATAAAGTAACTTGAACGTTCAATCAATTTGGTATATATACATGATCTGGGATACCGGTAATTCAAACTGAATGATTCTTTTCTATACCGGTATGGTAGTTTTGACTATGTTATTGTTCTCTATTATGTTGTTACATTTTATTCAGAGCTCATTACAAACTTACATAAAAATAGAAATAATGTGGTTTCGTTAAAAGTCCTTATAGTTTCTAACATAGATTTGTTTGTTTGTTTGGAATTAAGCACAAAGCTACACAATGGGCTATCTGTGCTCTGCCCACCACGGGTATCGAAACCCGGTTTCTAGCGTTGTAAGTCCGCAGACATACCTCTGTACCACTGGGGGACTCCTAAAACAGAAATAGGGTGATTTCATTTCTATTTTAGAACTTTTAAGGGTAACTGCCTTCCCACAACTGGCTGAAGACAGTGAAGGGCAGTAGGAGTTGAGACGTTGTGGGTGTAAGTACTCAACTACATACCCTTAATTGATTTTCCATGTTTGCTGGCTAGTTTAACATCAGCGTTTGGATTTTGTCTGATAGATGGAATATATCCAACGCATTTAGGAGCTGTCACCATAGGCATTACCCGTTATGACTTTAAGGTAACAACTAGGACTGACAATGGGAACTCTACCAAAATCATTTAATGTTTATTTGATATTATATATCTATTGTGCATTGTATGTATAATATATTTGTTGTTTTTCGTTTTGTGTTGTTTTCTTTTTCTCCTCCATAAAACATAATAAGTTATGAATTATTTCTGAATCTATAATAAAAAGCGTTTATAAATCATGCATTTTAATAACTGTACTCAAATTGTGAATTGTGAAATATATATAATAGATACGTACACTTTGTTGGACCTTCACCTAAGATCAGGTTGGTTCCAATCACTTTTACTATAATAATAGCCTGGACTTCTTGTAGCATAATATGCTTCATAATAACATGACTTGTATGGTCTGCAACTCACTCGATCCTTGCGGTTACAATGGTAAGTGCAAAGAAATAGACATAGTTTACTTGGGTGCTGGTAAAGAAGTGTATAGGTCTGAAAATGCCAATACTTTTTCTTGAATAAATCTTTTATCCTAGGCATTTGAAGAACTGTATTTCCAGTTGAAATTACAGAAAACATTACGTTTCGACTGCTGATCAACAACTGCGTTTAGGGAAGTTCTGAGAATAATTATGCGTAGTTGTGGTAGTGCCAAGGTTCGATCCCTGGTCTTTTTAGAAAGTTCTGCTATCCTCGGACGAGTACACGATACATCAGCCTTTTTATAAGGAAAGCCCAGGATCGAATCCTGTAACAACCATGCACTGTCCTTCTCAGAATCTTCTTGAAGAAAGCAAGAAATTAATAGCCAAAATATTGGCTATAACCTAATTAATATTATTATCCAGTAAAAAAAAGTATTTATTACTTGATTAGTCGTAGGTGATCGTATAGATTATTAAACATGACAACGATTTTTATCCGATCACCACAACTTTACCGTACATACATATAGAAAATGCATCTTTTGAAAGTTTCATAATCCATGAATCATAAACTGTTTTCGCTTCTTACCAAAAAAAGGAAACATTCTAAAGTTATAAAAACAACAATAGTTACCAAGTTTTGATTGCTACAACTTCAGGTAGTTAAATTCGATTTGTTTCAAAAATATTATTGGGATGACTTCTCTGATAAAAGCACATTTGTATATTTTAGAACATAAAAATACCTGGTAAGCACTGATGCTATAATGACAGACATGCTACTTGATATTGTAGACATTTGACATGATGGAATGTCTTTGTGTATACCTCCTACTCACAAAAAGTACAAGAAAATTTAAGCGTGAAAGATGTGAAAAGTAAGAATTCGTATGGAGGGTCCTGAAGCCAAACAACCTGGACCAAATAGGATTTAGTTACCGATGATATGAGGTAATTTGGAACAAGTTGTCCTTAGCGTTGTTCAGAAGAAATTGCGTTGTTCAATTAATTTTCATTGCTTGTTTGTTTGTTTGCTTTGAATTTCGCGCAAAGCTACACGAGGGCTATCTGCGCTAGCCGTCCCTAATTTAGCAGTGTAAGACTAGAGGGAAGGCATCTAATCATCACCACCCACCGCCAACTCTTGGGCTACTGTTTTACCAACGAATAGTGGGATTGACCGTCACATAACGCCCCCACGGCTGAAAGGGCGAGCATATTTGGTGTGACGAGGATTCGAACCCGCGACCCTCAGATGACAAGTCGAACACCTTAACCACCTGGCCATGCCGGGCCATTTTCATTGCTAGCTATCCAAGACACGAGATCTACTTTAGACAGTAGTATGTTGTAAAACAAAACATACATAAGGAAGAAAAAGCATAATAATTGAAAAAACCGATTGCGCTAGCAATTTAAAATTGAACAAAAAATAGATGAAATAATTGTACCATTTTTTTCACATGATCTTATCATTGCGGAGACTAATTTTGATATAAAATATATTTTGCACTTATAAACGTTACTAAAAATGTCTACAAAAGTTGATCACGAACAAAGAAAAAAAATTGGAAAGGCTAAAAGAAAATTATTTATAAGAAAAAGAATCACCAATCAAGAGAAATTTCAGGCTTCCACTTCCTTTATCCTTCTCAAGGTACATTGAAGGTTTTATGTCAATCCAAGAAGAAGTTCAGGCTTCCACTTTCTTTATCCTTCTCAAGGTACATTGAAGGTTTTATGTAAATCGAAGAAGAAGTTCAGGCTTCCACTTTCTTTATCCTTCTCAAGGTACATTGAAGGTTTTATGTAAGTCGAAGAAGAAGTTCAGGCTGCCACTTTCTTTATCCTTCTCAAGGTACATTGAAGGTTTCATGTAAATCGAAGAAGAAGTTCAGGCTTCCACTTTCTTGATCCTTCTCAAGGTACATTGAAGGTTTTATGTCAATCCAAGAAGAAGTTCAGGCTTCCACTTCCTTTATCCTTCTCAAGGTACATTGAAGGTTTTATGTCAATCCAAGAAGAAGTTCAGGCTTCCACTTTCTTTATCCTTCTCAAGGTACATTGAAGGTTTTATGTCAATCCAAGAAGAAGTTCAGGCTTCCACTTTCTTTATCCTTCTCAAGGTACATTGAAGGTTTTATGTAAATCGAAGAAGAAGTTCAGGCTGCCACTTCCTTTATCCTTCTCAAGGTACATTGAAGGTTTCATGTAAATCGAAGAAGAAGTTCAGGCTTCCACTTCCTTTATCCTTATAAAAGTACACTGAAGGTTTCATGTAAATCGAAGAAGAAGTTCAGGCTTCCACTTCCTTTATCCTTCTCAAGGTACACTGAAGGTTTCTTGTAAAAAACAATAACTCCTAAATAAAGAGTCATAATTTTACTTTTTTCTCGGATTTGTTAGATAACATTGATTAAAATTTTACTTTTAACTGGTAGTCTATTACGATAGATTAACACAGGAGTCACGTTTCGTCCCAATTTTATTTTGTTCGTAAAAGAGGTAAAAAATTCGCTCCAATTGTTTCCAAACTCTATTTCATATTAGACACATCATACGACCGATCATCATCTTATTATTTTCTTCTAACCTAACGGAAAAAAATAACAAGTTTTGTCGGGATTCCGCTTTATGTAAACACATATTACTCAAAAACTCCTCCCCCTTAAAATAAGTATATCTTTTTTAATTGCTTCTTTCATTACCTGTGTAGAACTTAGCTTTGGCGTCACGTACTGTACAAAGTATTAATAAAAAATTAGTGTGGGGGTCACATTTAAACAAGTACGTTATCTGGTTTAGTTTGATGACTACCTTTGTGTATACATTTTGAAATTTTTTCCTTCGTGTTCCACGTTTTTGTATCGAAACAAAGAAAAAAGATTTTCCTCTCTTTTCTCTGTATTTACCGAAGACTAGGGGGTATGGCTTGTAATTGCAAGTAACTTTCGGGCAGAGCATGGTCTCTTGCTTAACCATATTCGGTCTGTGAATCCGAGGATTTATAATTCGCGATCCGTTTCCGCAACAACGCGCACTGCAGTTAGTGACCGTGGTGCGCTATAAAAGTGACGGTTAAATCCTACATTTCAATCAGACAAGACTAGCCCAAGACTTGACGATGGGTGCTGTTAACTAGCTGTCTTCTCTCTTTCTTGTCTATCAGTTCAAAATTATGGTGTCTTTGCGTGAATAGCTCTTGTGTTTAGGTTTGCACGAAATGCTAAAACAAACAAACAGATAACGTATTAGAATTAGAAATGAATAATCAGATCATCATAGCACTTTGGAAATCCAATTAATGTATTACTGATGTACCATCCTAATCTGTTAGTTTCTACCTGTTTCCATGTTGGTTTTTCTTAACCTTTCGGCCTGGCATGGCCGGGTGTTAGGGCGCTCGACTCGCAATCTGCGGGTCGCGGGTTCGAATCCCCGTCCCACCAAACATGCTCGCCCTTTCAGCCGTGGGGGCGTTATAATGTGACGGTCAATTCCACTATTCGTTGGTAAAATAGTAGCTCAAGAGTTGGCGGTGGGTGGTGATGCCTTCTCTCTAGTCTTACACTGCTAAATTAGGGACGGCTAGCGCAGAAAGCCCTCGTGTATCTTTGCGCGAAATTCAAAAACAACCAACTTAACCTTTCACAGAGGAGAAACACTTCTTAAAGTTCTTCATAAAATGTGGTATTTTTTGCCAAGTGATATTTTCACTCATTAATGTATTTTAAATCAACAACAGGGCCATACACATACGCAGACATCCTCAACCGTTATATGTGTATGTGTCACTAGTTGTGTTAAATAGTAGCAAACACACATGCAGCATCCCCTTGCGATGTATATACAGCTGTGCATAAATATACATAAACGCCCCACTCATAAATGTAGGGGCGTGCACAAGACGGCAAGCATGACCGCCCCAATAACACTTTGTATATGAACTCGCTTATTTTGTTGAATATAATGCTATTTATTTCCATTGATATGGCTTATATATGTAATATGTATCTGATGATGACGAAGCCTTGTCGAAATGTTGTACACTTGCTGTTATGTTAAACTTATATTAAAGTTTTGCTTTATTACCCATTCAAGCCGTCTCCAGCCATTATTATATGTAATATGTGTTTGTGTTTAACATCTACGCCCCAGTAGCGGTCACATTGAAATTCCTGTACACGGCTCTACATAAATGTATATGTTAATAGCTGTATTAAGTAAGAGCATAGACATTAATAGACAACCCCTTATATATGCATATGTTAAATGCTGTGCTAAGTAGTAGCAAACACGTGCCAGAAGACCCCGCTCAATATTTATACATGTATGTATGTATCTATCTATATATATATATAAACACACACACATATATACAAGTATAGCTTATTTGATTTACATAGTCATCGGAATGTTAAGACTGAGCTCTTACGAAAGGTTCTATTATTGGTTTATAAAATTATGCCAGTCTATTTCGCACTAATAATTAACATTATTAATTTTCGCTTACTTTAATTAGAAACTGCTTCTGCATTTCAGCGGTTGTTCTGTTGCTCTGGATTGTTGCAAAATTGTTCGTATCGATGAATAAACCATACATTACAAGGCAGTAACAAAAAAACTAATATTCTGGTAGTCAAGATGATGGCCGTTTCAAAATTACGCAAGTATTCGAACACCTCTTGAATGTCACTGTTTGAGAACTGCTGTTTTATTTCACAGTAATATTATATATTGCTTATTAACTCTCAAATTATATATTGTTTTTATACCGTTTACTACTAATAGAATTCTGTAGTAGTGCTGTATACAAAACTATGTAGGTTAAACAATAAACAGTTGATTATGGTTAATCTTGAGATAGAGGAGGACTGTATACAAAACTATATAGGTTAAACAATAAACAGTTGATTGTGGTTAATCTTGAGATAGAAGAGGACTGTATACAAAACTATCTAGGTTAAACAATAAACAGTTGATTGTGGTCAATCTTGAGATAGAAGAGGACTGTATACTAAACTATATAGGTTAACCAATAAACGGTTGGTTGTGGTTAATCTTGAGATAGAGGAGGACTGTACACTAAACTATGTAGGTTAAACAATAAACGGTTGACTGTGGTTAATCTTGAGATAGAGGAGGACTGTATACAAAACTATGT
>NW_013668476.1:112211-118242 GCF_000517525.1 Limulus polyphemus | reverse complement strand
CCCGCGACCCTCAGATTGTGAGTCGAGCGCCTTATCCACCTGGCCATGCCGGGCTTCTATAAAGGACCATGTTAGATAGCATTCCACTTTGTTCCTTCTTTTGTTATTAAAAGTAATAATTGACTAAAGTAATAATTGATTAAGTGTCTTTAAACTCAAAGCCAAAAGTCTAACGAAAGTGGAAATGTGTCCTATTTCAGGGTGTTTTTATCCTCCTTCATGGGCAAAATTCCGAAAACAAAATAGCTCACGTACATTGTCTTACAGATTCTAGTTACCATACAAAAAAAGTTACGGTAATGGAGCCAGCCAACTCTGGATGATGGATGCTAACACACACATAATGAATCATCTTTATACTAAGAACATACGCTACAGACCAGTATACGACTCCATCTTATAATCATAGTTTAAGTTACAAGAAAGAAAGAAAAAAGATAAATTTGTTCAATCTTCATTATGCTTTAGAAACTGGTGTTACCTATCACTTGATGTGCTGTAACATTTGGACCCCAGTTTTGTTAAAACTTTAAAGTTTACTTATACTATCTGTGTCACTTCTAATTCGTGTATGTTGGTGTATAAAAAAGATTGCAGTTCTGTGATCTTTTCTTTTTATCGAAAAACCTACCTTATATATGTTAGTGTGATGGGAAAATTCATTATAATTTACATTGTAATTTAGAAAGTGAAATAAACATATTATTAGTCCAATTCTGCAGTCGCTATAACCTTTCAGTCACTTGTAGACTATAGTGACATGAACGTAAAATCAGTTTGAAGAAGACATAGTGACAGAAGCTATCCAGTTTTCCCGCTTGCTATAATACTCTGTTTCATTTGAGCTTCCAGCTTAAAGGGTCTACACTTCATCAATTCTCATTAGATAACAAATCCTCTGTAGATGTATGTGACCAGACATGAACAGACTTGTGGTTTTCGTAGATCGTGGTGTATGCATTTTGTCCAATAAGAACTGACATCTTGGAGCTATTAACTACGTGAGTGTGGTGTCATAGTCAGACCTATACATAGAGTGAAAGGGACACGCTTCCCTACCCCACCTTTTTTCCAGTTAGTGTACCTGCACCATTTGTAACAACAATGTTATATCGCTTTTTTTCCCTTCCCCAATTTTCAACAAAGTTAAGCAGTCATGGACCCACAAACTATGAAATGTAGACAACCTGGTAAACTAATTCTTAAATTTCAAGGAAGTTATAAATAGCAACAGACAAAAATAAAGCATTGACTCTTTTGTTGAAAAGATCATGGCCACGATAATGACGAGTACAAAACTGGATGGAGAACATGTATTTTCTTATCTCTGGCCATAACACACACAATACAAGTGTTCAGAATACCCGAGAATAAGTCTGCGTTATCATACGCGTTTTTTTCAACATTTCAATGTAGTACGGCGGTTATTAATTGGTGCATTATTAATAGGTGGTTAAAACTTGATGTGATAACCGTTTTCGAAAGAATGATATTTGAAACAATTACTTATGCTTTTGTTCCGAAAAAAAATAGCCCCGAGCGTGGCCTCAGTTTATCGAACCAGGGACCTGAGGATCTCGGGTTCAAGCCGTGTTTCTACCAAACCCTCTTCTTTCTGAGTGTGTTGTAAGAGTGACAGTTAAGCACGCTACTCGCTTTAGAATAGTCGCTTCAGGAAATGGGAACATCCGATCATTTACATTCCCTCTCATCTACAGTTCATTATTTGGCTGCCAGAGCCATAGGGATCTTTGATCTGGTCATTTAGCCCTTTGTCTGCATAAAGTGTCGTTTCGGTGAACAACTCACCAGCCAGGGAAGAATATAAAAATAACAAGTAAGGGTACTCTTACTCTGAACTTTCCCATAAAAAGAATAGTTGTTCATTTAAAACTGTTATTGAATAAAGTTTTATAACTTCGATGTCTGCGTGTAATTTTCCTTTGTTTGACTTTTTATGTATAGACAAATGGAATTACAGTGCACCTTTTAAAGCTTTTAAAGCCAAGAGCTATGTGCCTTATCACTGTAATATTGACGCATTAGTACTAATAGTGTAAGACAGGTTCAAGTGTTTTTCCATATTCGTTTATATGTTATAGAAAAAATATCGTATTTTTCATCAATCCCTAAAATAAATGTAGTAATTTTATAAAGGTTTCTCCAATGGCTCAGTGGAAAGTCTGGGAGTTTTTTATTGCTAAAAATTGGGTTTCGATACTCGCGGTGGGCACAGCTTTGTGCTTAATAGTAAGCAAAAAGAAAACTTCTGTAAAAATGAAAAAAGTTTATAAGAGTTCTTGATAATCCAAATAACATAAAAAAGGATTTATAAGAGCTTTATTATAAAAGTTAAAAACTACACAAGAATGTTAAGTTTTAATATTTTGTGTAGAAGAATCGTCAGAAGGGATGTTATAAACGTCCGAGTTTTGAGAAAATGACGAAAACATTTTGAGTTTGAATTAAATGAGTGATGATTTAATTGTGAAAATCAAATACCTTTTCGTATGTTAACAAAATCATCCAATTGAAATTAGTTTTCTAAATCCAGCATACACTTATCATTTACGTCAACTTAGATCACAGCGTCTTAATTTTTGTAGCAAATAAACCAGGATTTATTGATTTTCTATGGACGTTAAAAACCGGATTAAAAATGTAAATATTAGAAACTTGGTTGCTTCTGTTACCTTCTCACACTCTATTTAAAAGGGAAACAACACCATATATAATTCTACTTTGAAATCCTTTCTTCTGAAAAGATGTGCTTACAGTTTATAGCATCACCTACGAAAGAATTATTCTATTTTTACTTTATCGAAATGGTTTATTGAATGCTGCAATTGTGTGATTTTACTATGAGGGCTGGGCGTGACTTACAGATTACAGATTAGTACTGGGCGTTATAAAATAAACAGTGAGTCTCATTATTCAGTTCAGAGACCTGTATAAAGTTCTCATGACAGCGAGTGCTACTAACTGGCTAACTAACCCTCTTGTAGTTCAAAATTAGAGATGACTATACCTGAATTGTAGGGGTCTTTAATCTGGCCCTTTAACACACGTTCGCATAAGTTGCCATTCGCAGATCCGATGAGACAGAAAGTAAGTCTCATTCTCTTCGTTAAACTTTTAAAGAGATAAGAAAAACCAACATGGACTGGAGCTTCATTTTGAAATGAAAACAACGGCAGTGTTCAGCGTAATATATATATATAACATTATGCTAGTTTCAGCTATTAGACAATATCAATAAACACCATAACTCTAAATATCCCTAAGACAGTCTTTTGGATCGTTAACTTTCTGGAAATGAAAAATCCATTTGCCTATAGTAGTGATATACTACTGTACAGTAATGTGGACAACTTCTTCAGCTTATTCTAAAGAATCCCCAAATTGCGCTGTTTCAAGTTATGCCTTTACATAAACTAGTTAAACAATAAACCAGATAATTTGTAAAATTCGGTTAGCTCTTGAATTTAGTTAAACCTTGTTGTACCTAAATAAATACAAGACTAGATTGTTTTTAACTGCTAGGTTGAGGGAAGCAATAAACTTCAACAATATGTTTCGTAAATATATCATTATTAGAACCATGGTTTCATTAGCAAAGGCAGCATCAAGTTCAGCTGCACCTGATGACACCTTTACTGGCGAAACCATGGTCGTAGTAAGTGAAATATTAGTGAAAAACGTACAATTGTCTTTGTTTCCTCAATTCTGTAATTATCGAGTTTAACCAAGTACTGATGGTTTCAAGTAGTTTTTATATGCAACAATATGTCTTTAAAACAAAAATGACAACTAAAAATGGAAACAAAGATGGGTGTTCAAACATGTTTATATAAAAGCAAGTTATACTTTAATATAATTTCTGTCCAACACCAAAATATGATTTACAACTAAACTATTAAAATTAAATCATTTATAAAGTTGAATTAAACCACGAAGAGTTTAGAATATGTCGAAAAAACAGCATATCAAACTCGTAGACAGTTATCGACCCAAAACATAAAATAGTTGTTAAGTTAATTAGAAACTTTGATCGAAATTTTGTTCAATAAAAAATTATAAATTTAATTCTTTAACGCTATAAATGTATACACAATATTGCAAGAAAAGCGTTTCTTAATAGGTACTCATAAAATTTGGAATGTTTTCATGGTTGATAACCATGTTATCGGTTAATTTCACAGATGGTTGACCTATGTTTCAAGTCAGTTTCACAGATGGTTAGCCTGCGCTTTCGATTAGTTTCACAGATGGTTAACCTTTGTTTTCAGTTAGTTTAACCTTGTTACGTCCTTGTCTGTATAATGACAAGATTATAACATTTATTTCTGATACTGGTAATATAAACAATATTTGCACAAATACGCTATTTTTAAAGTATACTGATCCTACTTGAAAATGCGTTAAACAAACTGCCTGACTAGAAACCAATGTTGTGAGATATGAAACGTTATTATAAACGACCCCGAATTCTCTTGACTTGAAAATAAATACAGAGGTTCATGTTTTTACAGATGTTTAGTATTTATGCTTACGTTCCTTGGGCTTTGATATTATTTACGGATACTATTTTTTTCTGGATTTTCTATACATTGTTAAAAGATGATAGTTCCAGGTTTTTATAGATTTCGTTGAAATACTTTAACCTTTTATATCAGAAAGAAAATGGATCGTGTGTGACACTTTTCTCAACCTTGTAAGCTGTCAGGTTTGATAAAACATTTCGTACGTTTGTAAGAAAAAACATGGTACATCACTTACTGTTTCGTGTACTACATGTTGTACATGCTTTTACGGGTTGTAAGAGAACACGTGTTTCGACTGCACCACAACAAGCTCTTTATCTTAGTTTCGCTTTATGCATGAACCACTTCAAATATTTTAAAAAAATCTATAAGATGCAAGATTCTTGTAAAAAATCTGATCAAACTGAAAAAAAATACAATTTTGTTCACTTTGCATGTGAATTAGACCGAAAAGTCCCCCGTTGGAACAGCGGTAAGTTTAAGAACTTACAACGCTAAAATCCAGAGTTCGATTCTTCGCGGTGAACGTAGCACATAGCCCACTGTGGCTTTGCTCTACAGCAAACAAATAGACCAAAATCTCTAGAAAAAAGGCCTAACGTCTATCTTTATTGACAACTGGCATCGAGGAAGACTATAAATTTTTACATATGTTAATATACCTTTTTCGACTAAATCTTAATGAAATACTCTTACGATGAATTATAGTTCAGTATTATGAACGCGAAGTTATTAATAAATTGAATTTATTTTTGATCTTGTATGAAATAGGTGTAGTTCTTGGCTTTAGAATTAAATAAGTCACTTGGCAGTTAGTGCTACTTGAGGAGAGAGAAAATTCTACTAAGTTACAACAGAAATCACGCTTTAAAACAAATTTTATTTTAAACAAAACAGCAAATTCTTCTAAATAGTTGAGTAACTGTCTGATAAATATTGAATATAAAGTTTTTTTCTAATGGTAATGTCACAACACTTCAACACTCATAGCATTAATATTCAGTCATTGGCGTGTCAGACCTATATATATAAATAGGCTATGTGAATACGATGTTCTTCAAAATCGCCCAGTTAAAAAAATAAGCGATTATTACATCTTTAATGGAGGTATTGGAAACATAATTTTCATCATACCCCCCCCCCCCCAGTGGCCCAGCGGTATGTCTGCAGACTTACAACGCTAGAAACCGGGTTTCGATACCCGTGGTGGGCAAATCATAGATAGCTCATTATGTAGCTTTGTGCTTAATCACAAACAAACCATCATACCTTTGAAAGAGATAATGGGAATATAATCTCCATCATTCCATTGATGAAGACAGTGAGAAATATAATATCTACAATATCCTTGGTGAAGACAGGAAAAACGCTTTCACCATCATATCCCAGATAGAGACAATGAAAATATAATATTGTTACGTATCTACTTGTTTGTTAATTTCCGGTAGAAATTCTTTCCGAGGAACTTCAGCGATACAAGTCCCTTC
>NW_013668476.1:104169-111793 GCF_000517525.1 Limulus polyphemus | reverse complement strand
GGGTTTTGATACCCGTGGTGGGCAGAGCACAGATAGCCCATTGTGTAGCTTTGTGCTTAACTTCAAACAAACAAACAATCAAAACAAACTGTTTGAAGGGACTAGAAATAGAATCTTCAAAATGAGATATACATAATCGATCAAATCTTCATATCGTTGAAGAAAACAGTGACAGTAACAGTCAATCTCATAACTTTATCTGGTAATAATGCAGCTGTTAAAGACTTTTAAAATAATTCTGATGAAGATGATAGTTATCGATTTCTAACAACACTTGAAGATTTGTAAGTTTTCATGGAATTAGGGTTAAGTATATTATATTGTACACGCCATTCAAAGCTTTGTAATTCCACTTTTAGAGGAACAGAAAATCTAAAACGTATTGATTCCATTTAGATTTTAGAGGAACAGAAAATCTAACAGGTATTGATTCCATTTAGGTTTTAGAGGAACAGAAAATCTAACAGGTATAGATTCCACTTAGATTTTAGAGGAACAGAAAATCTAATACATATAGAGTGATGTATTTATATTTACTACTAGATAAAAGTACATCCTAAGTCGTTTCTAGTAATCAGTTCACTCAGGACACAAATTAACACAATTTGTATTTATACTACTGGCTAAAAGTACACCCTAAGTCGTTTCTAGTAATCATTTCACTCAGGACATAAATTAACACATAATTTTTAAAGTCATTTCTTCCTTGTTATTTCTAAATTAATAACGCAAATTGTTTTAATTGAAAGGATGACTCAATCAAAATTCATTTGAAGAATTGCAGAGTTTGTTGTGTTGCTCAGAACAAGGTTGTCCATTGAAGAGATCGAACCACGAACATTAGCGCTATAAGACCTCAAGTTTACAACTGAGTCACTGGGGGAGCAGCAACAGACTACTATATATTGATATTACATGTTAGACAGACAGATAGACATTTTAAGATAACAAAGTTATTTTAAGTTAAATTAAACAGCACGGATAGTTGAATGAGTAGCTTTGCACTTAATAACAAACAAACAAAATACACAATGTTCAAAGTTATTATATTTGTACATGATTTTAATAAATCCTTTACGGTAAAGTCCAACATTTTTTATATATACCAGTGAACATCCGACACAGTGCATACTTACCATAAGTTGGTTCAGTTATTGTTGTTTTAGCGCAAAACTATAAAAGGAGCTATCTGGGTCCTGTACACTAAGGGAAATCGAATTCCGGATTTTAGCGTTGTAAGCTCGTAAGCTTACCGTCGGCTCACCGAGAGACAAGTTGGCCCAGAAAGAAGTCAATATAAGCTTGGAATAACTAACTGCATTAACAAAATATTCAAGTTCAAACCTCTTCTTGCACAGCATTGATAATCTTCTTTATCGCCTTAAATAATATACATTATTACATACACACTTGCACAATAATAAGTACGAAAAAAACAGACGATAACTTATTTTCTGGCAAAACGTCTAAACGGTAATTAATGAACTACTTACGTTTTAATGCAGATTGTTTCTTAACATTTCTCTTATTTAATCAACTATGGTTTTAATCACTTTTCTCAGGCTGAAAAGCCTTATTACTTTGCCAACTTAGGCGTTTTGCTACGCTGTAATATTTACTTTATAATACATGGAATACATAAATATGAAAATCTATACCACCTAAACAAATTTTATTGTGTTTGCCAGTGAATATTCAACTGTCAAGTACACATTAAAGGGTTTGGTTTGTTTTGAATTTCATGCAAAGCTATGCGAGGACTTTCTGCACTAGCCGTCCCTAATTTAGCAGTGAAAGACTAGAGGGAAAGCAGCTAGTCATCACCACCCACTGCCAACTCTTGGGCTATTCTTTTACCAACGAATAATGGGATTGACCGTAACTATATAACGTCCCCACGGCTGAAAGGGCGAGCATGTTTGTTTGGACGGGGATTCGAACCCGCGACCCTCAGATTGCGAGTCGAGCACCCTAACCACCTGGCCATGCCGGGCCTTTAAGCTCCGAAACAATGCACAAGTGCAGCTAATAAATATCGTACAATTAATAGTTGTGTCCCCACTTAGTTCTTTTCTACAACTAGTTAACGCGATCATTAAGAATTAACAGGGGCAGATCCGGGTTTTTTTCAAAAGAGAAGAGTTTCAAATGAATGGATGTCAGAAAGACTGAGGAAAGTTGCTCCTCTGAGAAGTTCGAGCCTTTATGAAATTTGAAAACCTTTTATGTTCAATTCCTGGCACTTTCCACTTGTTTTTGCTGGTCACTCCCACTAGTAAATTAGCAATAAGAAAACCGAATGACCAGTATTTTCTACTACCGTAGAGAACATATTTTCCTTTACTTGCAGAGCTGACAGTTATAGAATCAGGATCTTGAAGTGACCCCTCACAGAATCAAGTGATATCAAGCGCTATTCGCTGGTAGGCTAGGGAGAAGAATGAATTGTTTGATGGTCATACCAATGTAAAGGGCTCATTCACAAACCTGCAGTGGGTTTAAAATCGATCATAATATTCTGGAAGAAAAGATCATTTTCGGCTACCTTCAAATTTTACACTTTACAGATGGTTCCTTCTTCATACAGGAAAACGAGGTTAACTGATCCCAGAAAAACAATTAAATATTACATTTCTTACACTTGCATCTCTATTTTGATCTCTATTTCTATTTAATGTTTCATTATTTCCTTCAGTTTTGCTTTTGTATTAGAAATGGAACCCTTTGAACACTTCGTCTGATTAATTTCGCTTTCAGTCTGAAAATTCTGTTAATTGACAATGAAACTGAATGATGTTTCATGTTAGTTATATTTGTGAAACAAGATCTAGCTGTGATCAGTCGGGATACTGTTTGTGAGTGATTACTGACTGCACTTTATTACCTTTTTAATTACCATTACCACAAATGGGGCAGAGTTCACGTATGTTGAAGCTTGCAGTAGTTGTCCTGCTAAGTCTACGAGACTCGACTTGTAGAAAAGTCAGAGGTCACCTGAAGTTTCAGTCTGATTGGCTGCAGGTTCCTTTGTTGGTGTAGTTAATTTTGCCTCACGAAAACGAGACTTTACGCTTAATATTCAAAGTATCATCACGATGCAATATTGATCATCCATTGTCCTAGTCCTATTTGCTGCCGGCTCTGAGTGAAAGTCCAATGAATTTTCTCTATCAACAATTCACAACTCACATGCAATATAAAATAAATAGTATAGTTATCTTGCAACAGGGATTAATAACTTAATGAAATATACACATTTTACAGAAAATAAAGATAAAAAATACGATTTTCATTTAAAACATGCATTAATCAGCAAGCTTTTTCATCATAAGGCTTAGTATGGCCTGATGGTTAAGGCGCTTGACTGTGTGTCGTCGGGTGTTATAACGTGACGGCCAATCCCACTATTCTTTGGTAAAGAATAGCCCAAGAGTTGGCGGGGGTACTGCTGACCAATTGCCTCCCCTGTAGCTGGCAATTTAAAATTGAGGACAGCAACATGTAATCTTAGTAGCTTTGTCATAAAGAAACAAACTTTCATCAGAATCCGGTTATTTTACGCTCCATAATTCCAATATTTCCACAAACATAGAACACTAACACCAATCTTGCCGTGTTCATTGATGTATCTGTATGCTTTCCACTTGTCAAATATAGCCATTTCTATAAAAGTTCGTAGTTTTTCTCACGTTATCTCTGAAATGAACTTTTCAGCTTGCTTCCTTTTCAGCTCCATAAAAATTAGATTAAAACCAAAAGAAAAACTAAAATTTTATCCACCATAGGTGTCGCTAGGTTTTTAAAAGATTCGGGACTCTGGTCCATAGGCACTAGAAGTTTCGGAGTTTCAGTATCATATCGATCACGGTTTTCTATTCTAATTTTTTAGGACACCAACTGCAGATTCGGGTCACTGTCAACTAGAATCGGGGCACGGCTCCAATTGCCAGTGTCTAGCGACGCTTCTGCTACCAACACATAATATTAAACATATATATGAGTTTGTTATTAAATTATTTTCGAACAATAATCAAATATTTTTAAAAGTTATCTAGGCCCGGTATGGCCAGGTGGCTAGGGCGCTCGACTCGCAATCTGAGGATCGCGGGTTCGAATCCCCGTCACACCAAACATGCTCGCCCTTTCAGCCGTGGGGGCGTTATAATGTTACTGTCAATCCCACTATTCGTTGGGTGGTGATGACTAGCTGCCTTCTCTCTAGTCTTACACTGCTAAATTAGGAACGGCTAGCGCAGATAGCCCTCGTGTAGCTTTGCGCGAAATTCAAAACAAACAAACAAACAAAAAGTTATCTATATAGTTATGAATATGAAAATTTGAGTGTTTTATCAAGGTCATCATTACTATGACGCAGGAGCCGAACATGCTATGAAACATTTCTCCTATAAACATTATACTAAGATAAGAAAATGTGTTTATCGTATTTATAATACTGAACGGAATTACGTTTTGATTTAGACATATTACACTAATGTATTCTTGTCAAGTATTGTTCAACTGGAAACACCAGATTTTAATAAAACCTTTTTTGTTTGTTTGTTTTTATTATGCACAAAGCTACACAAGGGCTATCTGTGCTCTGCCCACCACGGGTATCGAAACCCGGATTCTAGCGTTGTAAGTCCGCAGACATACCGCTGTGCCACTGGGGGGCCCTTTTTGTTGTAGTTTAAATACCACAATAACTAAGCCTACTTTTTGAAGAAAGTTATTTATTTTAATTTATTATGCGTAGATAGTTATTAAGAAGATAAGTAAAGCTGATAAATATTAGCGTATTTCAATGTCCTTCTTCAGGAGAGTGTTATAAAAATATAACTTCATCAGAAATTATATTCTATTGTAGTCCAATAGTTTGTGATTTAGAAGTTGATTGTTTATTTGTAATTAGTATCATACTTCGAAAACTTGCACACAGGATCATACATAAAATCCAGTTTTATTTCAAGGGCGATAATTGAAACAAATGTAATTTAAAGAAAGAAACAGAACAGTTTTGGCCTTGAGTAAGCTTTTAGTTCTTAAACATGAATTTTCAACAAACCAGTTTCAACTGATATCAGTTAATCTAAACTAAAGGTGAAAGTTTACCTACGTGACTTTTTTGTAGTTTCTATGACAGTGACTATCAAGTAACAAGCTTATTCTCAATATAATACTTATGCGTTTCTAATAAAACTACTTCAGCTACGCACGAAATATGTTTTATTCAACAAAGTTAATTCCGTAATAAGTGTTTCACATGAGGATTTTGTCAAAAATCGCATTTTTCATCTTCTATAAGCTTTAATCGATCAAGTTTCTTCATCTTTTTTCTTGAAAGAATCATCATCAGTCATCATCAAAGCTTAGGAGTCTGCTCTAATTGAGCAATGCAATTCGACTCCTGAAATGCATCATCGTCTATTCTCTGAAGACTACTGTTACTGATCGAGATCGGTCTTAGCTCTCTTTCTTCGTCGTAGGTTTCCACGTTACATATGCTTGACGCTCTCATTTCTCTGGCCTGTTGACGTGCAGAGGGAATATTTTTTACGATCTCAGGTATGGAGTGATAGCGGGGAACTGCGGAAACACTGCGTTGGTGAGGATGTGACGACTCGCACAGCACTGTTAGATCTACTGTTTCGAAGGCGGTAGAGTGGTGTGCAGTGTACCTAGACATGACCTTGAAGCTCTGAGATCGTGTAATTTGTCTTCCGCAACATCTTGCTAAAGTCTCCTTAAAAGCCTGTCGAAACTTGAACGACATAATACTGTAGAGGATAGGATTAATAGTGGTACTGACGTAATACAACACACCCGACAAATACGTCAGTACGTCGTAAATAATAGTCTCTGTCGGCGTAGGATCTGTGACATAAGTCGCCATGAGTCGTTGAGCATGAAACGGAGCGTAGCAGACGAAGAAGGCCACCACAACAGCAACTGGAAATATAGAAGATAAAAATACATTACTAAGGTGCTAATTGTCATCCTGAATGAAAATTAGTAGCTTTAAAAATGTTTTTCTTAGATAAGATATTGAGTTTAGATATCAAAGGTTTTAAAGATTCTCACAAGACGTTGAAACTCTCTTTTTGTCGTACAACAAATGTGATTGAATCAGAGATCAGTTTGATTGAAATAGTTGAATAAGTTTAAAACCAGTTAACTATTCTGCGATTTATTTCAACTATATTTTGTTAGGGAGAAAGGATGTTTGTTCAGTACGAGCCAACTGAAGTAAATTATCTTAAGTATATTTAAATTCTATTGAGTGCAAAGGTACGTTTTACCTCTGTCGTAATTATGTTATAATAAATTACTTTTCAACAGAATTCAGATAGACTAAAAATCCAGATGATTTTAAATCACATCAAGTTGATGTAGGTACATAGAAAGGTTGTGAATTTTGCCAGTGGTTTCCAAACTTTTTTTCACTGACGACACAGTAACTCACTTACATTGATTTACGCGACACCACTGCTGCCACATGCAATATTTTTTGTATATATTTTGTATGTTCTTAATTATTCTTCGTTTCGGGAAGCGCTCGCGACACCCTTTGCAACTTACTACGACACGCGGGTTGGAAACCACTGATTAAGCAGTAAGAAAGCTGAGGTATCATATCTTAAACTTGAAGTATGACATGTTTTCCTATTTCTGTATAACATGAGAATCAGCTGTAAAAACAACATTGTGCATAGCTTTCACTGCGAAGTAAAAGTACGGAATACCGTTCTAACTTGTTCTCTTTCTTATTTTATCATATACCATTTTAAATTGTTTTCTCTCTTAGTCTATCATATACCATTCTAACTTCTTCTCTCTCTTATTCTATCATATACCATTCTAACTTCTTCTCTCTCTTATTCTATCATATACCATTCTAACTTCTTCTCTCTCTTATTCTATCATATACCATTCTAACTTGTTCTCTCTCGCATTCTATCATATACCATTCTAACTTGTTCTCTCTCTCTCTTATTCTATCATATACCATTCTAACTTGTTCTCTCTCTTATTCTATCATATACCATTCTAACTTGTTCTCTCTCTCATTCTATCATATACCATTCTAACTTGTTATCTCTCTTATTCTATCATATATCATTTTAAATTGTTCTCTCTCTCATTCTATCATATATCATTTTAAATTGTTCTCTCTCTCATTCTATCATATACCATTCTAACTTGTTGTCTTTCTCATTCTATCATATACCATTCTAACTTGTTATCTCTCTTATTCTATCATATATCATTCTAACTTGTTCTCTCTCTCTCTTATTCTATCATATACCATTCTAACTTGTTCTCTCTCGCATTCTATCATATATCATTCTAACTTGTTCTCTCTCTTATTCTATCATATACCATTCTAACTTGTTCTCTCTCTCTCTTATTCTATCATATACCATTCTAACTTGTTCTCTCTCTTATTCTATCATATACCATTCTAATTTGTTCTCTCTCTCATTCTATCATATACCATTCTAACTTGTTATCTCTCTTATTCTATCATATATCATGTTAAATTGTTCTCTCTCTCATTCTATCATATACCATTCTAACTTGTTATCTCTCTTATTCTATCATATACCATTCTAACTTGTTCTCT
>NW_013668476.1:100591-103187 GCF_000517525.1 Limulus polyphemus | reverse complement strand
TATCTCTCTTATTCTATCATATACCATTCTAACTTGTTATCTCTCTCTCATTCTATCATATACCATTTTAAATTGTTCTCTCTCTCTCATTCTATCATATACCATTTTAAATTGTTCTCTCTCTTATTCTATCATATACCATTCTAACTTCTTCTCTCTCTTATTCTATCATATACCATTCTAACTTGTTATCTCTCTTATTCTATCATATATCATTTTAAATTGTTCTCTCTCTCTCATTCTATCATATACCATTCTAACTTGTTATCTCTCCTATTCTATCATATACCATTCTAACTTGTTGTCTCTCTTATTCTATCATATACCATTCTAACTTGTTATCTCTCTTATTCTATCATATACTATCAAGCACGTCATCTGCACTCTAATTAAGTGTACCTAAAATGCAGTTAATAGTCTTTATACTGGAAAATAATATAATTTTTTATGAAGTAATCCGTTTAAAAAGTTTTGAAATGTTTTTGGCACATCAGGGCTACTTAAATGTACATTGTGTGTGCATGTTTAAGCGAAACCTAAATAAAGATTGATACATTTAGACTGTTTATGGACAGATCATTATTTATAGTTTATGACTTTTCTTCTAAAACTTATAAAAGATGCTATAAAATCACGTGACGTGTTATTGACGACTTGTAAAAACAGCACGTACCATACAGCGATTATATATATATATAATCAGATCACATGATAAAACAAGAAAATCTCATTAGGTTCAAAAGCTACACACAATGAGCCATCTGCGCTCTTCCCACAGAGAGTATTGAATCCCGATTTTTACCGTCATAAGCCCTCAAGCCTACAGCTAAATCTCCGAGAGTGGGGGCAAAACAGTACTTATCAAAAGCATATTAGTAAACAAAAGTTTCGCTATAGGAAATTAAACATATAAATAGGAGAGTAAACAAAACCAGAAAAACAGTGACATGCTCAGTCAATTAAAAGCTGGAATACCGGATTATATTTATATAGTTGACTGCATAAATTTATTGATTCATATCACTTTGGTAAGCAGCAAAGCATCGAACTTTGAAATACGAGAAGAAAGAAAATTCTGAGAAACAGACTTAGAGAAAAAACACACAAATAATTTTATGTTCAATAATTATTCTCCCAAGAGCGTTACTAGCCGGTCGTCCATCACACTTGTCATAGATCTTATCGAGAAACAACCACACAGTAAATGTTACCACAATCAGATGATAAATAAAACTCTCACGGAGTTATGGAGCAATACTCTGTGGAGAAGATAGAAATAAAATAGAGGAAGGACAGTAAGACTCTCTGGGTCTATTGAGAAAGGCTTAATTGGACGAGACATCCGTTGAGTGCTTCTTCCTTGAGGCCAATCGTTTGTTACAAGGCTTTCCGAAATGTTCAGTAACCATTTAAGCAAGTTTATGAGCTGTGTTATCACCCTGATGACCAGGACATGAGTAAGAAAGTTCAGTGTAAGGAAAACTGAGGAATATGATAGTAGGGAAAGCTAGAGAGAGGAACGAATGGGCTCGTTTTTCTTTCTAACAAACTGACGTACTGTGATAGGCGAAGTGATTGTTATGATTGATCCAGGTAGAATATTGCCAAGAGAAGAACCGAGGGCCTATCTATATAATGTGCTTGATCAGTGCAAGCTCAACCCACCAGTTTCAAAAGCTATCATATATTTTATGTTGATATCTTTATTATAAAACTCCTTAATGTAGCAATAAAACAAGATAAAAAAGAACAACACCAATACGTTGAAATTATTACTGAACCTTGTAAAACCACCGAACAAAGACTGTAAAAATACAGTTTGACCGTTTCGTATGCCTAACACTCCAAACACAATCGCACAAATACACCACAAAAGTGAAACTTTTTTCTCTTCTTGTGATGAAGTATAGAATGTAAACTGTTGAACGTGTTCGACATATCACTCTCGCTTTCGTGTTATCTCAGATAGAGCTCGTCATTATTGTTTTTTTTTTCATATAAAAAAAACGCATGATGCGACTGAAAAGTGTGCGTTAACTCACAAACTCTGCACTAACTGATGTACATCAAAACGTGACTCAAAAATCGTAGGAGGAATGATTAGTTGAAGAAACGTCGACGCGGTAAAAATTGGTTTAGATAATGAATACTCTATAAACGCAAGCTATTTTTCTAATGTCTTTGCTTGTTGTCAGCCTTACGTTATATTATCGAAATCGTAACAACTACAAATTAAGAATTTGTACATATTACAGTTTATTATGCCTTTCCTTTATCGATGAAAAAAATTTACTGGAGCGTGTCAGGTGCACGTTTTTCTACAAGCAGTTATCACTGATATTTGATACACTTAAGATTCAGAAAGGTCAGGCAGTTTACGTAATAGAGATCTCTTTCGAAGTAATGCCGTAATTTATGTCATAATACTGCGAGAGATAAGTTATTTGACTCTAGACTATATAGACTACATAATTACTAAGGTTTCAAATATTTTTATTGTGAAAAGACTTGCAAATTCTACAAAAAATATAACATAATGTACAGGAACGTCGAGAGCCAGCACGGGCCCCCATTTCTCTCTCTCTCTCTTTTAACA